>NC_044059.1:25120170-25227670 GCF_902167405.1 Gadus morhua | reverse complement strand
TTGTATAATTATCTAGAGCTGCAAGCAGATTTAGTGCCTTCAGTTGTATATCATGTTTTTCCTGAATGATTTTGAGACGACAGTGGGATACCGCTAGGATACCGCTAGACATCAGTCTAAAAAGTTGCTTTACAGTGCCTATCCAGTCTCTCTCCAAATGTGTAATAGATACCTTACTCCACAGAGGAAAACGTATTTGTTTCAGCATAACGGCTCAAAAATTGTGAAATGCCTACGTTATTTTGGCCTGTTTTTCTCTATTTGCCTTTCAGATTAAAGTTTCTGTCTGCAAAAATCTATTAAGTTGCGAGTTGATAATTCTAGGGAGAAATGTGCATTATATATTCTGAATCTTTGTTCTACGAATGTATTTGATGTTAAGTTTGTTAGTTATACTGAATATTCTTTCAGGTCTCACCAGATTTCTATCGTTCTATTCTATCGTTGCTAGTTAATATGGCGGTTGCTATGGACGCTGCCATTGCAGAAACTACAACCGTACTTAACTTGCATATTGTTTTAATCATGATCTTTGTGTTGTGCGGTTTTCTGAGCTATGAGCCATTATTTATTTTCTGTGATTTTATTTAACTGTTTATTGTTTGTTGTTAGGAGAATTTCTGGTATTTTATGAATAATTGTAATAATCTCATCAAGGTTCCAACTTCATGCAAGCTATGCCTGCTGAATGACCCTATTTCCCATGTTCCACGCTGCAGTGAATGGTGACATAAGCTACCTTTAGGCTTGACATTTCCCTGACTGAGTTCAGGAAGTACAGCCAAATGCTGGTCATATGTTTGACTCTGGTCAGCCCTCTGTCATTAGCCAGCGTTATTGTGCTAGAGAAAGTGTGTGTGTGTGTGTGTGTGTGTGTGTGTGTGTGTGTGTGTGTGTGTGTGTGTGTGTGTGTGTGTGTGTGTGTGTGTGTGTGTGTGTGTGTGTGTGTGTGTGTGTGCACTCTTATAGCTTGAGTTTGCGTGTGAATCTGTATAAATGTGTAAGTAAGGAGGTAAACATTTTTAAACAGATCTCATAGTGTTTGTCATAAGCCAGAGTTGCTGTGCTTGTGTGTGTGTGTGTGTGTGTGTGTGTGTGTGTGTGTGTGTGTGTGTGTGTGTGTGTGTGTGTGTGTGTGTGTGTGTGTGTGTGTGTGTGTGTGTGTGTGTGTGTGTGTGTGTGTGAGTGTGTGTTTTTTGGGGTTTGTGTGGGAAAAAGTCTGATTTAATTAGTATGTTTTAATTATTATGTTAAAGTCAAAGCTCTTTTCTCTCATCTTTTTGTGCGGAGAAGGCAAACAGGTTTTTGGCCTTGAAAGTGATATTTCCAACTCTTCTCTGTGTGCATCTATCAAGGAAAACGACCAGAGCTTGAAGATATATCGCCTGTGAATTGCAGAGACTGTGAAGGGCAGAAGTGTGATGAAACAGCTGGCCATAAGCTACACCTGCAGGGCCATTTAGGCCTCCTGTGTATAATACTGGGGCCCATGTCTGGGTACCTGGGCTCCTTATGTAAGTGCTATCTGTCCCAGTGCTAAATAAACTTGGCTATGAGTAAGCATATGGTTACACAAGTGCACGGGCGGGAATAAACAAAGGCACCTTGTTGGTATGAATCCTGGTAAGAGATTGTCGCCTAAGCATATACAGAGCCTTCTTAACCCTCGATAACATGTTTGCCTTCTTCTGGTTTTTGTGCCTGCCTTTATTAGGGTTGTAAACTAGCTCAGGATGAAGACTCTTGCTGCTAGAGAGTCATTATCTTATTGGATAGTGGCCGTCACGTTTTATGCCAAAGACTAGACAGAAAGGGTTGGTCTGTGTTATCCCGGTCAAGCCTGGCTAACCTCATTCCTCAAAGACACGTTATGTCTCTTGACTTTCATGTTACTGTATTATAGTAACAGGTAGTCTGTATTCTGCTTTTAGGCATAATGTGTGGTGTTCCACCTGAGTCCGTTCTAAGTTCCTTGCTTTGTTATCTATAAAGCTTTATTTGATCTCACAAAGAAATGCAATGCACAGCTCTGCGGATTTATACGCTTTACAAGCTTTACATTTCTGTGTGGCTTGATGATTTGAGCTCTATTGATAAACTGTTTTGCTGCACAGATGAAATTACATGGAGGCAAGGCAAAGTAATCATGCCCAATTCAGACTCCTCGTCTCCACAACAGAGGTCAAACATTATGCTGTTCATCATCTTCTCTAATTAAAACTGTGAGCAGCACACTGAGTAGCTTTACTTTTAAGTTACATCACACTGTATTGCTTTAAGAATAGCATTGTGACGTTGCTTTGTTTGATCCACATTGAGATGTTTGACTTGAAAGATAAAATGCAGTGTTGGTGTTTTTGTTTTTGTGTGAGGCAGGCAGGACTGGCCACTCACTTAGACGCACGCATGAAGGAAGCTAGAGTCTCATTGTACCTGAACACAGCCCCTGGTGGTTTGTTTTGTTCACAGTGTTAGTTGTTCGACCGAAGGTATTCTGTTGCTGTTGTTTTTATCCCGTAGCTGGAGGCAGAAATAGGCAAATCATGTGATCTTGGTTTAACCCTTTACAAACACACAGGCTGCACAGGACACACTTGAAACACATGTGGTGAATCCCAGCATTTGCTGCCTCAAAAGACCGCCCGTGAACACTATAGACACGGTCGTCATGTGAGGATCACATGCTCCATGTGATGGACTAACTCAGAGGGTTCCGCGCCAGTGCGACAGTAATTCTTACCTCTGCGATCCTCTATGGCCTGCTCCTCTTAACTAGCCCCGTGTCACACTGAGCACCCATGTTTCCACGGTGTCAGCACTCAAGGGCCTGCTTGATCTTTCCCATTCAATCATGCTCAAGGTTTTATCAGCACCAGGCAATTGCACATGCACGTGTATTTTTAAATTGAATTCACCATTATTCCACCTTCTTCTTTTGGTGTGTTCAGAAGGGAACGTTCCAGCATGGAAACAAACCTCCTCTAGATCGTGAGGCAAGGGGGACTGACAAGGGTTACCTTATGGAGTCACAACAGGCTACAACAGGTCTCCCTTATCCCAGTTCCCTTGAGAAAAGTGCTAGTAAAGGTATCCGTAAGGGGATTCTGCAAACAGATATGCATGCGAGGACGAGGGGAGGTTGAGATTGCACTGCGGAGGTAGGGTTCATAGAGAAGAAGAGAAAGACCATGAAAACCACATCCTTCCCAAGAACAAGGGCAATGAAGCAGAGCATGTGGAGATGAGACAGACCCCAGTCATGTGCTTTGCAATCAATCTTTATACCTGTTGTTTTTGAGTCCTGGAACGATCTATGGCTTACTCACTGATGGGCTCATTAAGATAGTTGCCTCTAACTTTTTTGTTTACAGGATATCCACTTGAAAGCATTTGACTCATCTTGACTCCCTAACCTAATAATCGATCACAAAGTTCCCTTTTCATTTGATTTCCCCACTATAATAAACAGGCAAATGTGACATGCCAGCAATTCAATAGGCCCCAGTGTAGGTCCTATTGTGACTCATCAAACTCGCCATTCATTAATCCAATATCGATCTCTTCTGCTGCAATAGCTCTTCGGCAATCTTGCTCGTAGAGCATCTAAGTACCAACCAAAGGACTGAATGTATCGCACTGCGATATTGATCTGATTGGTCCTGTGATGTACTCTCCCTCTGATTGGTCCTGTGGTGTGCGCTCCTCTGATTGGTCCTGTGGTGTGCTCTCCCTCTGATTGGTCCTGTGGTTTGCTCTCCTCTGATTGGTCCTTTGCTGTGCTCCGCAGGTGCCAGCCCTCAGAGCTCACCGTGGCGCTGGAGGACTGCATGGCCGCTCTGGACCTGTTCCTCAGCAACGACTTTGAGGAGGCCCTGGCCCGGCTCCGAACCAGGTGGGAGGAGGACCCGGGCACTGCCCACTGGCGGAGCGCTTCTCCTCAGGCTCTGGTTCATGTTCAGTCGGGGCCAGAGACACACACGCTCATTCAACACTTTGAAGTCGACACACACACGAATCCAAAGTGATGCAAGGCTTCGAGAGGAGTGATACAGCACAATTATCATTTAGGTCACTTAGCTGATGCTTTAAATCCAGAGTGACTTACAATTTGTGCAAAAGTACATTTTTGTCAGAAGAAAGAGAAACAATTTATCGCCGTCGGTATAGTAAGGATGTTCATAGAACCAAGTGCCTTGCACTTACGATTGTTCAATTAACCCATCTTATCCGTTTGGCTAGGATAAGTAATATTAAGTAATATTTTCTAGTGCAGGGACGTACAACATACAATAAGTGTGTACATTAAGTGCCAGGATGAACATATAATAAGTGCACAAGCGGGGTGTGGGGGACTTTGTAACATCTTAAAAGAAGAGCAATTGAACGTATTCATTTAACCAATATATTTATGTATATCTGGGGGAAAGAACAGTGTAGTGGTAAAGGTTTTTTGACTCCCAGCCCAAAGGATCTGGGTCCGATCCCCAAACGTCTGAAGTCCTTGAGCAAGCAAACACCAAAGAGGAATAATCACTGTAAGTCGACTTCAGATCGAAGAGTATGCGTATATTGAGTTTAAAACTCGAATCATCCTAAATCCTACAACCTAAATCCTTAGATTCCCTTCAAAACAATGGGAAGCTATCTTCGGCTAGGCGTCTGGGAACAGCTTTGTCGTGAAGGGCCTGGATTCTGATTGGCTGCGCTGTGGCCGCGCGGTTAGTTGCTCACATTACAGTGGCGTTCACATAACACACAACTCCCTCTCCCACACCTAACATGCGCTATTGTGCTCCGCTGCAGTCGTCGGGTTTCTCCCCTTGTTCACGGAGGATTCTCCCGTCCATTATCGTGACCTTCATCTTGTCCCTTTTCCCGGTCAGCTCGTTCCCTCCTGGGTTCGCCTCCGAGTACACAATACCATCGCTCCCGCTCTGTTGGGAAGCTGGTAAAGTACACAAAGTATAGGTTTACCTGGAGCCCTTGTTTGGGGATCTATGTATTCCTGCTAGGCCAACGTATCCTCTTTCCACGTAAGGGGGAAGTGGTACGAGCTGGAGGGAAGGGATTCCATTTTATGTTTCATTCACACGCTCTTCTGTAACCTACTATCTATGCATATATAATACAAATAAAAATATATATATATATTTATAGAGCACTTCTCTGGGTCCTATAAGGAACTTCACATGATATAAAAGAGCGGGGCCATGGGGTGTAGAACAGGTGTTGAGGATGGGAGTTTGTTACCTGAGTGCTCGATGGGGACTGGTGGAAGTGATCTCTTGACTGAGTGAACGAGCGGAGTAGCAGCAATGTTCTGGACGTGCTGTAAAGTTTTACAACATCAATAGTACGTGGACAATGACATGGTCATTACGCTGTCAGAAGTGTTCCTGACGATTTACCCGCCGCGGGGTCATGCCAACTGCACACGTCAGACGTGTTATTGAAACCACATGGCTTTGCAGTTTTATTGATATTTGTCGGTACAAAACTCCATACCATCCTCCCGACCTCTGACCCCAGTGGGGCCCCCCCCGAGCTACCCAGGGGCTAAATTGATTGTAGGCTATTGGGTTGATTAGGTTATTCATGAAGCGGAACTGCGCATTAAAACTAATGCAATTGAATCATCTATCTCTCTTTGTCTACATGCAATGAAACTTTCTCTTCCTATTGTCCAGCCTCTACTTCCTCGTTGCCCATGTCGGGACCCGGTTGGTTTGTCCTCCGGTACACTGGTCGGTCCAGTGTTCGGAGTGGGCTCCCCATCCTAATGACACACACCGCATAGATTGCTGCATGTACGGAAACACTTAGATTAAACAGGAGAGCTTTTCCTCCTTAAATTCAATACTGTTCAGAACCACCTCAATGAGCCCCTTTCATCGGCCACTGGATTCATCGGGTTTGTTTTCTCGGCTCTTACTGTAGAAATCGTAATGCGGTCATGCATTTTCTATTAGGGTGGAAAAAGCTAAGATCCTTGAAGACATAAGTGATTTTTAGCTTGACACAAAGACACTTGGGTACGCACACACACAAAACACACCCACACAGGCACACATACACACTTTTATGCGTTTGTTTGCCAGGCTCACTGTTCAAACATAATAAACGGTGGGAGGTTTCGAGATAACGTGTCAATTTATGTTCAAGTTACAGCAGATCCCCTTTCACATCCGAGCAGTTTCCACCCACAGAATCTGGGCCAGCATGCGCACACACACACACACCCACACACACCCACACACACCCACACACACACACACACACACACACACACACACACACACACACACACACACACACACACACACACACACACACACACACACACACACACACACACACACACACACACTCCAGCCCTTCTGTTCAAACATGCTGGTCGGCAAAGCGTCACTTCGAGTCTTTCCGATCCATTCCTCTTCAGTGAGGCTTCGGGAGCGGCTGGGTCCAGATGGTACAGAGGTTTTGCTTTACCCGGACTCACACAGCTGAGGGAGGGGCTTTTGTCGTCCATGGTGACACCCATAACAAATATGTATTTTATTTATATGCAGGGACACACCGCTTCAGTGCTGTGGCTCAGAAAAGGAGAACAAGACCAAAAATAAACGTCTTGTTTTATATACCTTTAAATGATTTACCGAGAGTTGCCACACGTCGTGCGCGTAAGCACATTGGCCAGATGGGCAGAAGCCCACGGCGGTAGAGAGACAGTGCATGAAGTACTTTCTCCCTGTTGTCAGGACGTACACGCGAGATGACGAGGCACTAAGCACTCCAGTAGCGCCCCCTCCTTTGCGCTGTTTTTTTAAAGCACAGCGGTAAAAATAACCAGCACTCCCTGACCGAGAGCTGTCGTCACAGAGGGGCGAGGTCCCGTGCTGTGGCAGGGAGGCTGAGGCTCTAGTTAAAGTCCCAGGGCACTGCCAAATACTTTGGAATCTCAGCCCATTCTCCACATGCCCACTAGAGATCCAGTGATCAGTTCAACTAGTATCTCTCCCCTAGACGTTAGGACATAATGTGAGGTAATGCCACATCGATGTGACGCAGCGGGCCTCCTCTGGCATTGGGAGCTGTGATCAGATGTCTTTCAGTGTAGACTAGTGCTCTGGCTCAACTCATAACCTTTGTTTTTAGGTAGGCTGGGCCTCACTTCCTGGTCTCCACCAGGAAGCACAATCTAATTGTCCTTCAATAAAATTATATTTTTCCAAAAATGTTTCAATTGACTGGAACAGATTCCCTATCTTGGTCTGGCTTACTAAACGTTGACCTGTTTTATAATAAAACTTATAATATAATGTTTTATTTAGAATTTTTCCAATGTTCGACTTTATTTTCTCTCTCACGTGCACACACACACACGCTCGCGCCCACTAACACAAACACACACACACACACACACACACACACACACACACACACACACACACACACATACATCTGCAGACATATACGCCAGCATAACTGCATTACAATATGAATGCAACTGCTGTACTGCATTATCTTGATGAATAGAGTAATAGTGGTCAGAGCCGATTAGTTCACCGTGCTAATGTCCACATTCAGGGATGGCTGGATGTTTGCCGGTCACATGAATGATTGTAAATGGCAGTGAAATGTCGATTATGTAGACATACAGCATTCCACGTCGAACTTCTCCCATATCCACATTGTTCCCTAATCTATTTTAGTCAGTCCTGTTTGGTTGGATTGTGTGTGTGTGTGTGTGTGTGTGTGTGTGTGTTTGTGTGTGTGCATGCGTTTGTGTGTTTTAGTGTGTGTGTGTGTGTGTGTGTGTGTGTGTGCGCGTGCGTGTTCCATTATTTTTAGGACAAAGCTAAATGACAGGGTTTTGACGTGTTTGTGTGTGCCGACAATGTCATAGATCACCTCTCCCGATGTACAGATAGCCAGAGATGTAGGTTGTCCCGAGGGGGAGTTAGGGTGTGACGGTAGCAGCAGACATCGGCATGCAGGGAGAATGGCTGGGCAGCAGCCATAGGTTGTCCTCCATCAAACCTTTCTCTGTTCCGTCAGCTTATCACGTCATTGTGAATGAACCATTCCCCGTCATTCTCACATGACCCGATTCCTCCATCCTCTTTCGTAGAGCTTGGCTTCGGGTTCAATCTCACCCCTACTCACCCTCCCTTCCTCTCCTTCAACCCCAACCACATCCTAAACACAGAATACAATATACTATTATCAAACCGGAAACATAGGGATCCAACATTCAGAAAGGTTAGACTGAAGCACTCTTTCGTTCACCAGTCAATCCTCGAACTGAATCAGGCACTTAATCCCAGACCGAATGCATGCTGACGGGCCTTAAATGTTGTCGTCGGTTGTTGTAATGGTATGATGTATGCTTATATTAAAATTTTATTTGTTGGTCTTGTGGGTCCTGTCTTGTCTGTGTTGTTGTAAATAGAGCTGCTGGGATTCAAGACAAATTTCAGACTTGCTCTGACAATAGAGAAATCTGTTTTATCTTATTGTATCGTATTTTACTCACCCCTACTCCCCCCTTCATTTGTACAGGACCAAAGACAGCATGTATCATGCGCTGACCTACGCCACCATCTTGGAGATGCAGGCCATGATGACCTTTGAACCGGCCCACATCCTGGCTGCCGGCAACACCATGAAGGAGGCCCAGGCAGTCTGCCAGCGGTGAGACCGGTGTGGGGATGTCTTCCATGATGTGTGTGTGTGTGTGTGTGTGTGTGTGTGTGTGTGTGTGTGTGTGTGTGTGTGTGTGTGTGTGTGTGTGTGTGTGTGTGTGTGTGTGTGTTGCGATGCATTGTACATTGGAAGTCAGGGATGGTAAGTAAACTGCATTTATGTAATGCTTTTTAGACTTGGGGCTAATCAAGGCGCTTGTGTTTCCACACATTCACACATTCATACATACCGACGGGGGCCAACTATATAAGGTAGCCAGCTCGTTAGGGGCAGTTATCGTTAGATATCTTGCTCAGGGACACTTAGCTAGGAGTAGCCTGAGATCGAACCAGACAACATGCTCTACTTCCTAAGCGAATGCCGCCCATAGAATAATGTTATAGTGGGATGTAACACACAATTCGTTTTTACAAATCATATTATTTTGTTATTCTGCATAAATCCTCTTCAGGTCAGCATTGAGGGTGAATGGATTCCATCGAGAAAGCAATGTATGTTTGTGTTCCTAGAAGATATATCTTGCCACACCCTTGGGCATCGTCTCTTTTGAGCTAAGCTTGAAGCTATCCTTGTTGTGGCTAACATCCATTGGTGTGCCAGCAGCAGAGGGCAGAGCTCTTGGAGGCCCTCAGTCCTACCAGCCAGGGACATTTCACAACCACTCGCCACACTCTAGAATCACGATGGGATAACGGGCGTCTCACATGTCAAGTCCGCCCAACATGCCAACACAGAGCAGACATCCCATAATTAGATTTGATTCAAACCACACCCATTCGACATCATGTCACCAACCTCAGCTCAGAAGCATTGAAAGAGCTTCTCTCAGCCTATGCAGAATTCATGTTTTTTTCTCTTATAAAGATAAAGATAGACTTTATTATGTTTCGGTTCATAATGGGTTTCGTCTTTACACTGCGAAGCTTTCTGCGTGGCTGGGTTATGGTGTTCCCCTGAACCCAATGAAGCATTGACAGTAACAACGTTCATCCGCACAGCAGCCTGACCTTGAAGCCAATGTATTTTTTCATGCATTTGATTTTGGATGATTTACTGTTCTGTACATCTCTTGTTTTGTTTTTGCTAGATATCGTAAAAAGTCGACTTTTGCCAGCAAAAACTTTACAGAAGGTCAGTATCATGTGATAAATGATTGAGTATCATGTTAGTAATTTAGTTGTGTTTTATATATAAGATGATGAATCACATGTAATGACTCATGGGATTTAATGCATTGCACAGGTCACATTATCATATTATGTTATTTATTCTATATTGTACTATATATATAGCCTATAATATATATATTATATATACTGTATATATATTAACCGTATATAACTACACACATATCTATATATATATATATATATATATAGTCGTCATTTCATCACATCATGTCATATATTAAGTAGTAATATAATCTCCCCCTGATGGGAAAATAATGGAAGGTGAAAGAACAGACACTATTTTAGCATTAATGGATAGATTCTCTCGTATTTAATAAGGATTCTACGCATTGATGGTTGTTATGAATGAGGGGTTTGTCACATGCAAATCAATGACTTTCTGTTTGAACCTGTATCCTGTGTGTGTGTGTATGTGTGTGTGTGCGTGCTTGTATGTGTGGTTGTGTGTGTGTGTGTGTGTGTGTGTGTGTGTGTGTGTGTGTGTGTGTGTGTGTGTGTGTGTGTGTGTGTGTGTGTGTGTGTGTGTGTGTGTGTTTGTGTGTGTGTGTGTGTTGCTCTGTCATGCTGCAGCATCCGAGCTCTACTGCGCTAGTGCTTTGAGGCTGTTTGACTGAAGATAACTGTGATGTAATCTTTTTCACCTCAGAGGAACTGCACGCTGAGGTGTGCTATGCCGAATGTCTCCTGCAGAGGGCAGCCCTAACCTTCCTTCAGGTTAGAGCATGTACTTTATAACACACAATTAGCGCGTTAACTGGAAGGAAAATAAAAACATTTTATTTAATATATAAATAATATATATTCTGTTTATCTCTTTTACTTCTGATTTATTTTCCGTACTTCCTGATTTTCTAATGTATCTCGTTCTGTTTCTCTCTCCTACTCATTCAGGATGAAAACATGATCAGTTTCATTAAAGGAGGGATCAAAGTGAGGAACAGCTACCAGACATACAAGTGAGAATGTGAAATATATTGAATTCTCCTGCCCGTTTCACGGGTGTTCTCCACCATGCCACCCTATCGGACCCCAGGAAACGTGCATGTATTTGTACAGGCCTTGATGACAGATACGGCCTGCAGTCTCAGAAGCTCCACATGCCCACTTATAAAGGTTTATCCTCTAACACTCAAAGAGGAATCTGGGTTAGAATTCAGAAAGAACAACTGAAAAACCGAGGAGAATACCTGTTATATAAATAAACATGTACGCCCCCGTGTGTGTGTGTGTGTGTGTGTGTGTGTGTGTGTGTGTGTGTGTGTGTGTGTGTGTGTGTGGGGGGGGGGGGGTGGGTGGGTGGATGTGAGAAATAAATCACAACAAAAAACAGAAAAAATAATGGGCAACGTAAGGTAATTGTCTATGGATAACCCGTTAAACTTGCCCTTTGGACTTTATTATAGTTTGACACACTATTAAATAAAAAGTGTATTTATTAACTGTGCGTTTTGTTCCCCCCTCTCCCCCCCGGCAGAGAGCTCCATTCGGTCCTGCAGTCCTCAGGCTTCGCCCACGGAGGCAACCACGGGCACTTTGAGGGCGGGGTCAAGCTGGGCGTTGGTGCCTTCAATCTGGTGAGGCGCGGTTTAACGACTGTAACGTGATTTCTAAAGCAGACCTGGATTAAATATTATTATGTATACATTTGATTGCGCCTTTATTTTACCAGGTGAGCCTTTTGAGATTAAACATCAATTTTACATAAGTGCCTTAGATAAAACAGCACAACAAGTCAAGTAAAGTTGGCACAGACCAGAAATAACCAATTTCAATGCAAACGGATGAGGGATGAGTAATAGAGATACACTAGGAAAGTCAGTAATAAAAAAATGAACGGGCTATAGAGGCTGACTCTAGGCCCTTGATGAAAGTCCTCAAAACATATACAGAAATTGTTTGCATATTTTTAGGTCAGCACTGGCCTGGCTCCGCCCGCCTAAGTACTTCCTCTCAATTTGAATTTCCCTTCCGTACTAGGTCTGGGTCTGTGGTATGTCAGTGGGTTTTCTCCGTCTAAATTTTCTGCGTCCAATCAGCGAACAGAGGGAGTGGCTGAGATCAATGACGTTAAAGTCAGGTCTCGTTGACGGACATCTTCACCTAAGGTGATTGGTTTGTTTACAGCCTGCGCGCAACATGATTCACGGCCAAACGTTAGCGATTGGTTATGGCAGATCCAGAGTGGCACTGTTTTAAACTTCAGACACCTGCCTTGGTGAGTTAACGTTAACGTTTCTCAATTGAGTAGATCCAGACTCTACTCTCAAATGAAATGCAAATGAAATGAAGTACGAGAGTTCTCCCCATACTGCTGCTACAGAGTAGCAGGAATGATTCGCTTAGGCATTTACAGTCATGTCTACCAAATCTCAGAATAGAAACTGCCAAGACCAGAATCAGTTTAACTGCTGAGAAATTACCCAAATTAAGGGTGTTCTTCAGAAATACAGAAATGATGACTAAAAATGTAACCAAAATTTTCGGTTAAAACAGTGCCACTCTGATTCAATCCAACGTTCTCCTGCAGATGATCTCCATGTTGCCTACGCGGACCCTGCGACTGTTGGAGTTTGTGGGCTTCTCGGGGAACAAAGTGAGTGGCCTTGTTAGAGAGGAGCGTTATGAATAGATTGATGCAGATACTCTGTTGATACTCTGTTGTGGTGGGACTGTCCCCTGTTATTCATTCACGCTTCGTGCTGTGCAGGAGTTTGGCCTCCAGCAGCTGCAGGAGGGGTGCGTGGAGGTCACCTTCCGCTCGTTCTTGTGCAACATGCTGCTGCTCTGCTACCACACCTTCATGAGCTTCATACTGGGTGAGGACACACACATGCTCACATACTGGACACACAAACACACACACGGACACACTACAATTACAATTAGGGCAGCGACATACATCGGTTAATACACACATTGACACACCGACGGCAGAGTCAACCATGCCAGGCGACAGCCAGCTCGTCAGGAGCAGTTAGGGTTAAGTGTCTCGCTCAGGGACACACACACTCATACACATAAGCATGCTTGTACGCACACACTCAAATATAAGCACACACACACACACACACACACACACACACACACACACACACACACACACACACACACACACACACACACACACACACACACACACACACACATTAAACAACACACACACCAAAATAGTCCCTAATGAAAACATAGAGAGTGTGTTATAGTGTTGATGTTGATGTTTGTTCTCGCTGTTTGCCACTGTAGGCACCGGAGAGGGAGATGTGGGAGATGCAGAGAAACTGCTAGAGCCATACCTCAAAAAGTACCCCAAGGTTGGCCATCAGTACTGCTTGGTTTGGTGTAAAGTGCTTGTTCTGAAAGAAGTGGATGAGGCCGGGTCATGAATGGGCCGATCTGGCTGTCGTTGGGCTGGATTGCATCCTGACGTGTTGGAATTATATTTATTTCCATGTTTAATCCCGGCTAGCTCCACGACAGATTCACTAGCATCATCGGACACTATAAATTCCTGTTTTACTATTGTAAAACGATTTAACTAATTAACTGATTACAAAAACCTATTTAAAGATAAATGGAAAGCCCCGAGTAAAATGACACCACTGTCTGTATCTTTGTATTACATTTTCCTGTGGTGATGCAGACGTCGAGGAATGTCTCTTCAAACATGGACTAATGTGAACGTTGCCAGATTGGATCTTCCTGCTGTAACGTGGTTGTCTCTCACAGGGTTCCATCTTCTTGTTCTTCGCTGGTCGAATCGAGGTGATCAAAGGAAACCTGGATGCTGTGAGTGCCTGTCACGTCAAGCTGTCTTTGTGGGGGCCGCCAATTCAATCATTCATGAATCAATGCTATAATTATATTAGGATTATGAATGCTAACATCATTATTAGTCATTGTGTTGTCATGTGTTTTCCAACCAATTCATTTGGCTACTCGTATTACTAGTATGTGTTGAGCAAAGCATGTAGCATCCGTAGACTATTTTGTCGTTACTCCCATTTTGATTTTATGCTCTGAATAGTCGCGGGCTGTGTTTGAATCAATCCTTTGGCCAATGACCTAATTTAACAGAACATCTACGGCTATTGTTTTGTATCAGGCTATTGAACGGTTCGAGGAGTGCTGTGAGGCCCAGCAGCAGTGGAAGCAGTTCCACCACATGTGCTACTGGGAGCTGATGTGGTGCTTTACATACAAGCGCCACTGGAAGATGGCCTACTTCTACGCCGACCTGCTCAGCAAGGAGAACTCGTGGTCCAAGGTAGGTGAGCTTCTTCCGCTCGAAGAGCATGGGGATGTGTGGTAAATTGTGGGCACACCCAGGCCTAAGAAGGTGATGTTTATTTACATTAAAGCCTCAAGCCGTTTGAAAATAGCCTCCCATCCAATTATTCATTTTTTGGATTAATATTTAAGTTTGGTCCTGGCTTGGCAGTTATTGATTTCTAAATATGGCCGCTGCCTTGAACTCCGGTTGAAAGCAAAACAGGCTTATCAGAAATAACGGGTTTGATAACAAAGGTATATTTGTATCCAAAACCAACACACTTTCAGCAGCTTGCATGTGTGTTGTGGAGGAGGATAAACTGAACAAAAGAGTAAACTAATGAGCAAGTCATTTACTTTTGCCCCTTGTCCTTGTGTCCTTGTGTCCTTATGTTCCTATATCCTTTGTCCTCATCGTCTGCTTGCATCTCAAAGGAGAAATAAGAGATGAAATTGCAGTGGTAACAGTCTCTTGTGCTCTGCGTCCCTCCAGGCCACCTATGCGTACATGAAAGGCGCCTACCTCAGCATGCTGACTAAGGACGACTGCCTCACATTTGGGGAGACTGAGATCACTCTGTTCAGGTAGAAAGTGAAAGTGATTAATTAGAAGCTACAGAAATGAGGTTACAGTGAATCCACCCCGCTATATTGCTGGCATAGAAAAGCAGTTATGATTCACACACACATCATTCCCACCATACAGCTGCCACAGAGAAGCAGAGATTGACTTCCGAGAAATGAGTCCCTACTTGCGATCAAAGTTTAATTCCAACCACATCCAGGAATGTTTCACTCAGGCATTATTACGATCAAATCTTGCACATCTCTGAATATAGATGATCTCTTTATATCGAGATTGACTGCCGAGAAATGAGTCACTACTTGTGATCAAAGTTTAATTCCAACATCCACGACCATGGCCTTATTTTTTGAAGGTAGAAAGCAACAGCATTTAAAAAAGAAATATTGCCATTGTTGTTTATTAAATTGTTGACATGATGTACTACCCAGACAGGTGCCGGGCCTGAAGCAGAAAATAGCCGGCAAGTCCTTGCCGACAGAGAAGTTTGCCATCAGGAAGGCCCGGCGGTACTTGGCAGAGAGGCCCATTCCTCTTCCTGTTCCTCCTCTGGTCTGTACTGCATTACCACTGCCGTCATCTTCAGGCTATTTAGGGAGAGCACTAAAAAACTACATTGTGTGGGCTGGGCTTGCTAATCAACTGTTTTGGTCGAAGGCCTGCTGTTGTTACTCTTTGGCTCGAATGTGCGTGTGTGGGTCTTTGTTGACGTCTGCATTGGTATACTGTCTCCATAGGAAATGATGTACATCTGGAACGGATATACTGTCATTGGAAAGCACAGAGACCTGACGGAGGCAATGCTAAAAACACTGGATGAGGCACAGGCTACACTTGACAGCAGTCCAAGTAAATAAAAAACCTTTTGGGATTTTTCAAATCAATGTTCCTTGCTGGTTGTATTCTTATAGACCTCATGCAATACATTCATTTTTAGTGCAATTTTTCTTTTTTTTTGCATTAACTACACCACAACATAGCATGAATCCATTCCTGACACCAATTTCTAATATATGCATGCGTTGCGGCTGCTATACTTGTGTAGCAGGTTACAATTGAATTGAATTGTATTGTAAATATGCTTCTACAAACCAAGGTATGAATCCACTCCACAGTGGTTTCACAGAGTCTGGTCGTTGTGTTCACTAGGGACTGAGTTCTCCATCGACGACCAGTGTCTGGTGAGCCTGCTCAGAGGACTGTGTCTCAAACATCTGGGACACCAGGATGAGGCCGAAGCCTATTTCACCCTCATCCTCTGCAAGTAAGCCACTGTCCCAAATACAGCCATGTACACAGACAATGGGTTTGGGTGTTAGACTCCAAGCCAAAGTGTTCTGCTTCAACCCCCCCAATGTCTCCAGCCGACCCACAGGGGTCCTTCATCAAGATCCTTAGCCACAAACTGCTGCATTAATAAAATCAGTCTGTGTGCTAAATTGTAAAATTAACACACATACCACAAGGCTTAGATTAAACACCTAGATTTAATTATCCCTATAGTTTTATGTCTGTATATTCATTTTACAGTGTATACTATTTGCCATTACAAACAGATCTCTGACCAAACTGCCTTGTTATTTTTTGTGTCTGTTCTGTTGCCCCCCCAGTGAGTCCCAGATAAAGTATGACCACTACCTGGTCCCCAATGCCCTGCTGGAGCATGGCCTGCTATGTCTGGAGCAAGGCAGGAAAGAGGAGGGCATCAAACTCCTGGAAGCAGCAAAGTAAGTAGGAGGCAGAGCCTGCTGAAGCCTTACCTTCTCTTGGTACATCCATCATATTGTTTTATCAGGGACCTTCTCCCCATCCTACCTACCAACAAGGTGCATTAACGCATGAATGGACGGAGCAGGATACTACTACTGCTACTACTAATAATAATAATAATAATGCATTTTATTTATGGGCGCCTTTCTTGACACTCAAGGTCACCTTTAACAAATCAAACATTCATAAGAGCAAACAAAAAACATCAACAACAACATAATAAAACCGTGTACAAGGGAAAAACAGTGGGGTCATTGTAGTCCCAAGAATGCAACTGAGTTAAAGGTTAAGTTTTCCGGTGAGATTTGAAAGGGATAATGGAACTGAAGTTGGATGTCATGAGGCAGAGAGTTCCAGAGGTGGGGGGCTGAGCGACTGAATGCTCTTGACCCAACGGTAACCAGGTGAGCAGGTGGGAGGGTGAGCTGGATGGAGGAAGACGATCCGAGAGAACGGGTGGGTGTCTTGATATGGAGGAGCTCGGTAAGATACTGAGGGGCCAAGATTGTTGATGGCCTTGAAAGTGAGAAGCAGGATCTTGTAAATGATTCGATATTTGATGGGGAGCCAATGGAGTTGCTGCAGGACAGGTGTTATGTGACTGATTGAGGGGGTTTTACTAATGATACGGGCTGCAGAGTTTTGTACCAGTTGTAATTTATGTATCGACATAGCAGGTAAACCAAAGAGGAGAGAGTTGCAGTAGTCCAGACGCGATGCGACCAGGGTGTGAACCAGAATTTCAGCACAGTTGGGGGAGAGAGATGGGCGCAGGCGAGAGGTGTTACGTATGCTGACCGAGTGACATTTATGATATGGGACTGAAATGATAGGGTGCTATCCAGGATGACATAGGGTGCTATCCATGAAGACATACTGTGGAGTTGTGCTGCATAAGCCAAGTGCATTACGTTCGATAAGGAACAACTGTTCACATTTTATTTTTTAAGTGAACATTCTTAGGGATCTTTATTCTTAAAAGGAATTCTAATTATTTCGAAATGTAACCAATGTCGTGAAGATTATAAAGGATTTCTGTCCTCTGCTTTTCAGGGCAAATTATAAAAACTACTCCATGGAGTCACGGACACACTTCCGTATACAGGCGGCTCTGCACAAGGCGAGGGGCGCGGCTGAAAACGGGACATACGTGCAGACCAGTCCCTAACACCAGGAGCTCCGCCACGCCATGAGATCACAAACTGCTTCCTGTGGGCCGCGATCCCTTGACTCTCTACTAAACAAGCCGCCTGCCGGGGGTGTGGACCCGGATAGAGCACCAAACTATACTCCAACAGAGCAAGCAAGCCACCTCTCCAAACCGCCAAGCTCATTCCCACGTTCGTCATTCCTCTGTGAATTAGAGACTGCTTTGAGTAAAATGACTTGACCTGAGATAGTGTAATAAAATATGGCAGAGTGAGACATTAAATGCCACAATATAGCACAATGTGGTATAATAAGGTACAGCATACCAACGCCCTGTGTCATCTCCCAATGCATTTATACAAAGCTATTATAAGAACATAACCAGGGGTTCATCCTACTAAAATGATTCTGTGTCAACCAGACATGCCTCGCGAGCACCTGGGTCTCATAATGTCTTCATTACTGTGATCGCTGAACATTTATTGTATTGTTTATTTATTAACTAAAATATGATGCCTTTTACTAAAATGTCCTATTTTAAGAGGACTGATGAATGTGTCTTTTAGAAAGGCAGACCCTCTCCTCTTTTCTCCTACTGGTGTGTGGGATCGATGCCAACGGTACTTGAGTAGTGACAAACGGGCCATTCAGGCAGACTGCGACAGGCCTGCTTGCTTGTCAGCCTATTGCGTCTTTATTAGGTGAAAAGAGCATTGAATGATGACCACTACTTTTCTGTGCTTTGTAAACATCTTCTACTGCTTCCGTCTCCACCACTGTAGAGTTTTTGCAAATATATAGGCGGACTTGTACATCCTAGCCGTGCTATTGTATCAAAACAAGTGAAAACTCGCTAGGTCATGTTGTTTTGTATATTTCTGTTTTGCTAAACAACTGATTTGCAAGGCATGAGCTCTCCCGATTTGTCTCAAATGTTGGAAACTTGAAATTAGAGCTCTGTGGGTATATTGCTGAAGTTTGGGATTAAGAAATTAACCAAGAGTCTATTTAGACTTTTTAACGGTGAGGGAAATTTCTATTTTGCATTGTTTTATCTGTTCGGAAATTATTGCAAATGATCTTACAATCTTATGATCGGTTGGTTTATTTCTTCACTGGTGTTGCTTATTTACAGATTTTCTTCAAACTTTAGTCACACTGTGATGTAAAAGGTCGGTGTATCTTAGGGGCATGGCAACAATTAACCTGAGTGACATTCCTGTACATAATGAATGTTTCTTTTTTCTAATTCAAAATGAAAAATGACTTAAGAAACCAAATCATTGCGACTTCATGTTGTGTGTTCTCTTTATCATACCCCACACAACGGCATGCAACTGAAATGCTTAAATTACAACAAACCAAAAGATATTTGACTAATGCAACAAAAAGATATCGAATTAATATCATTCAAAACGATCTAATAATATACTGCCTATTATTCAATCATGAAAAATACTAATTTTGAGACCCATCTTGCAATTCACGGTCAGGCTGTAAATACATGAAGCCCAAATGATAGAATCCCTGTCTGTGTTTATGTTTTCACTGAACGACAACGTGACCATCTGTGTGATTGGCTCTGAACTACTGCTTTCTCATTGGTCCATTTTAAAGGGGGCGGGGTCGGGGATTCGTGTTGCTACATCACACTACCTTCTGTCGTTTGGGGTCTGTAAGTGGAAAGTCCCTGTCAGTGGGTCTTTAATCAGACAACAATAGTTGGCTTTCTAACAGTGCTAGGAAAATATAAATACAGACCCGCTTAACGGACTGTACGCATTATACTTTTATGTGCACCATAATTTAGTCGCCGCCTTAGCTGTCGAGCATATAATCTTCTGCTAATGCTAACTAGTGTTAGCAGGCTAGCTCTTTGTGTAGCTAGCTTGTCGCTGAATGATGTTTTGTTTTTGTTGAGCTGAACAACTCTCCCGTAGCCGGGGAGAGAACGTTTCGTGTCCGTGCATGGAAAAGCCAATAGTTGGTCTTGCCTAACAGCTGAACCCGTCCTGGCCCGTCGATCACACTCCAGTAAAACAAGACCGAGTGAGAGGAGAGTTTGCAGAGGACTGAGATGGGAAACTGCCTGAAATCTCCAACCTCAGATGATATTTCTCTGCTACACGAATCCCAATCGGACCGAGCCAGTTACGGAGAAGGTGTTGACCCAGATCAAGAGCCACCGCCCCCTTATCAGGTAACGTTGAGCAGGCGAGGGCAGATAATTTAAACCAAGTGTTCATGTTTTGAAATCTGCCTTTCTGGTTTAAACATTGCCTGTATTCAGTCAATAATGCCATATACGAGAGGTTCAGTTATCGCTGAGACTACTAACTCAGCCGGTTGACAATATCATCAACTTTATACATGTCCTCCTTGCGGTCTGTTAAATACTTACTAGTGAACGTTTAAAGGATTGTGTTACTAACATTCTTAAGCTGGGATCGTTGGCCAGCTGCTGGTTTTATTTCCAGTTCATAGAAATAATACAGCTCTTTGCATTAGAGAGAAGAAACCTGACCTATTTTCGTGCTCTCCCAAAACAGTTCCTAAAGAAGCTCTGTTATGGTTGTCTAAACCCAGTAATTATAGCTTTGTTACCTATTATGCCTACTTTTCTAAGTAAATGTGCAACCCAAGGACAAACAAAACGTAACGTGAAGCTGTGACTATAAAGACTGACCTACTGTTGTATAAGCCTACTCGTAATAGGTGGCCAGTTAAGTAAGTTTGTAGGGACATTTCCGTGTTTCTTTTTAAAGCATGAATTAAAGCTAAAATTACTGAATTGTTAATGTTGGCAGCTTTCTACACTGACCAATAACATAGTTTGCTTGTGAATAAGAGCTAGACTCACAGAAGGAAGTGATTAGTGCTCATCGACATAAGACATGACGTTAGCTCACACTCATACTCACGCATTCAAAGACTTATCCCAAAATGTTTTGGTGAAGAAAGACTATGTTTTTAATCATTTAGGAATTCGTCTGGGAATGACTTCTTCCTTAGGGTGTGTTTTTGGAATATGCTAAGGAGGTTCAGTCTGGATTCATTTTGGGTGCATTCCAATATGCAGAGCCCGAAGGTTGTCATGTATTGTTTTGTCATATCCTGACCAAAATTTCCCCATGACCTGACCCTGAAAGGCTTCTTTGAGGTCGGACAAGGAAGGCGTCATGTGAGTGCGCTGTCAGTAGACTCTGTGGCCTAGCCGAAAGACGGACAGAGGGATAATGGTAGGCTAAGTGGATGAGATAATATCCACCACTTGGACTGCTGGACCATTTGAAGCTGAACAGGATCATTTAGCACGTTTGCGGCCCATCCGGTCACAGCCTACTCTTCCCGTTCCAGACTTGACTCGATGACGTCAGCTGGTGCTGTGATGGTGTCCAGGAAATTCCTTACAGGGGTCTGTGACGTTTTCAGTCCCTACTGTTGCACCCAGGCTTGCTGCTTGTCGTTTGTTGTTTTCAGTTGGTATGGTTAGCGGTATCTGCTACCACATTAGCTTTCTCCTTGACTACTAGCATTAATGACACAACCTCCTGTCGGTCAGAATATTCCCTCTGCTAGACACTCCTTGACCAACCAACGCTTGTAAAATCAAAGGGCACTGATATTCTTCCAATTTGGGGTATGGACAGACCTTGTTCATCTTTTGGCCTGTTATCCCTATTTACAGAGCCTTGGTTTGTGATACTGCGCTTGCTACCAGGGTACAGATTGTGTGCCCACGTGCCCCTCCACAGATGTTCTTGAGCACTGCTTACAGCCCTCTGCGCTGTGGGTCGTCTGGGTAGATTTAGAAAGCAGCTGGCGTTGAGCGTGCTGACTCGTCCCTGCAGGACCAGGCAACAGGAGATAAGGCACCATTGTGTGTTTGTGTTTCAGAGGTATGCTGTTTGCACGGCTGTCTTTTTGTGCAACCCCCCCCCCACCTCCCCCCATCCCTCCATACAGGCACACACACACACCTCTCCTATACTTTGTCTCTATTCCCGCCTTATTCCGTTTTCCCCAGGTGATGGGAACATTGACCGGTGTTTAACACCAATATCAGTCCGGTCAGAATACAGTCTGCCAGCTTGTACTCTATGGCCTCGCCTGACTGGCTGAACACATAATGATGACAGGACCCAGTGTGTGTATGAGTGAGGGGGGGGGGGGGGGGGGGGGGAAGTGGAAACAGTGGTACTATACTAGGTGTGTGCATGTGATTTAAGGAAGCTTATGACGACTAATAAGCAGTCTCGTATCTGTGTGTTTTGTTTATTTTGTTTGTGTTGTATCAAGACTGCAGGGAAGAAAACTATCTACAAGAGTCGGTAAGCGGCCCTGGCTGCTTCGGTTCACCAAGACACCCGATCTTCTCTCAGAGGCGTTGGTAGTACCCCAGGGGGCGGTGGTGACACAAGCGCATACGCTCGCATTGCTCAACGTGGCCCCAGCATCGTCAGGGGTCCATCCCCCCCCGGGCCCGGCACACAGCGCTAGTCGGTAGATCTGTTGTCAGCAGTGGGCACCAGTGCTGACGGCACGCTCAGTAAGAGTGACTGGGAGGAGAACCGGAGACGTGATGTCAAGAGTTTACTGTGCGGGGGTTGTCTAATGAGCCTTCAGACCTGGGCAGATGTGGAATGATGAGGAATGCACTGATGGGTGACGAGGAGGAAGTGAAAGACGACGATGAAAGCAAATAACGGTTGGAACGGAAGTATGGCTCTTTGGTTGTTTGTCCGTTGGTGGAGTCTAGAGGCTTGTTTGTTTTCAGAAGTTGCATCCATTATATATTTTGCTAGAGTTAATAACAACTTTATTAAGAGCATAAAAGTGTAAGATTGAGGCTAGATAATCTTTTTACTTGCAGTGTCATCATCTAAATCCATCTTGCTCATTCGCTGCTGTTCTTAAACTACGTGCAACACAAAAAAGTGATCCCAGTGTACACAAGTAAAGTGATCCCAGTGTACACAAGGTGGATCTGACCTCTGGTATGAAGCACATCTGAAAGCCGGGTAAAAGTACTATTAGAGACAATTGCTGCTTTTGTGAGCATCAGACACAAGGAGAATTGTTTTTCTTACCACATGATCTCTTCTAACGTGTCCCAAAGCCTGTGTTCTAAACTACATGCACTGAGTTGTTCTTAAGATGGGATGGACTTCCTGGTTTTGTCTAGATAAAAGTTAATGGGTTGCTCAGATGAGAGTCGGCTAAAACACATCCCATAAGGTTGTGCGGTTAACCTTGTATGGCAATGTTTTACAATGGAGCACCCTAATAATGGCCTACCTCATGTTTACTCCTTGTATGGCAACTGGAACGACAAGGGAATGGTTCAGAGGCCATTGCACTGTAGGTCAGTGCCGTAGTCCCGGCAAGTTTCAATTTGTGTGGATATCATCCATAAAGGAGTGTTCCCCTGTGTGTGTGTGTGTGTGTGTGTGTGTGTGTGTGTGTGTGTGGCACGTTGTACTCTTATTTCACAAGTGGCTCTCTTGCCTTGTTTCCTACTCGCCTCGGTATTATAAAGCACTACTGTCTTTTGGACCTAGTCCCTAGCATTTCTTTTGCTTAGTGGCGAACAGGCATATAGGAATGGACTACCTCTTCGCTCCGTTCTTCACCTCCCCCCTCTCGCTCTTTTGTCTGAGTTGTTCCTTGTTCTCCATCTCCCTTCTCCACCCATCCTCTCCCTTTAGCAGTCTTGGATCTGCCAAGCTGGCATCCTGAAGGTCTCTGCTTCAGAGTTCCTGGCTCAGCTGCCCACTGAGACACTCACACGCAAACGCACACACACTGTTGCCCGGCATAGTTGTATGGATGCGGGGAGGCACATGACATTAACAACTCTGCTGACCACAAAGTTGTTGACCCCTCGCAGCCCACAAACACAGCACAGTACTGCCCCTGTTTTTAGCCTTTATTCCCGTGGTCTGCTGGCGGTCTGCTTTTTGACATAGACGGGTGTTTTGGCTGTTAGGAGAATGGCAGCCGAGAGACTGGCCGGTGCGGCCTGGCCTACTGACAAAAGCCCTTGCTGCTGAATCTATGCTGACTCAGGGCTTTGAAGGCTCCGCAAGCGGGCAACCCACTAGCCCCGGCGACCATTGTGATACTTGGGGGCGAACAAGTAGTGCTACTAGTAGTCAAGCTGCTAGAGCTGCTGGGGACGCAGGCCTCTATCCTGTTGACTGTTATGGTCTGCTTTTGTTATTTCTTCACAACCCGACAATTATGGCCTGTTGAACACCCACCAAACTTTGTCTGCTTTCAATTTTAATGATTGGTTTCATAATCATTCGATGGTGTAATGTTTGTTTGGAAAACCAGTGTGCAGTGGGTCTGGAGGCTTTAGGGCAGTTGTTCGAGAAGAATGGCTGACCAGGCTGATTTGGGAGCCGGAAGACTGGTGTAAAACCATGGAACTCATTGCGGGATCAGGAACAGACTTGTACCCAGGTCCAATACGCATGGCTTAATAGGCTATTGGACATTGAAACCTGGAAAACAACAATGGGTTGCCATGTTCTTAATCAAGTCCATATAACGTGCAGAACAACTGATCTGTAGTGTAGGGTTTATCCCACGGTCTGAAGTCATTGTAAGCTCCTGAAATGCTAAGAAGATATATCCCCTACACAGTTGAAAATAGTTTAGGCGGTTTATTGGCCAACGGATCAAACTGAAACAAATCCAAGACCGCAGGAGTGCAGTTCTCAGCAATTGAGGAAGAGAAAAGAATTCGGAGAAGGGGCGTAAGAATCACATACTTGCACCAATAAAAACATTGCGATCTTGTTTCAAAGTTCACTACACTACAGCATTCCTCTGTGTAGAAAAAGCCCACGACGTGAGATACCATGACCCCCATGTTGGCCCTCGCTGAGTGGTCGGTCAACGTCGAGTCGTTCCCTTTGCAACAAACCTTTAACAACTTTGTTATCAGATGAGTGTCTCCCCCTCTGGTGAACTCGACACGTCACGAAGAGCGATCGGTTTACTGCGAGACGTGCCGGGCGCCGGCTTGGGTTTCACCCCGGCCACCCCCTCACCCAACGCCGGCCCCGTCGGCCCACGCGTCTCCCTGATCCCAGCAGTTTGTGGTACTCCTCAGGACGTCCTTTCTTCTCCCAGTGGAAGCCCGACGGTCGCCACGTCTCGCAGTATAATAGCCATAAAGATGTTGCAACAGATTGCTCGCATCGGGCTGCCAAAGAAGTAGACCATAAATAAACATGAGGGGATTTAGTGAGAAAAAGAGGGTTTTGAGAGCCAATGGAGCCCTGCAGGGCTGGCTGGCACCAGGATACGATGCCGTACAGACACTATGCACTGGGGATAATTGCCCTGAGAAAGAAATATCATCTAACAGGAAGGCATAAAACAATCAAAACAGTCAAATGTATCCTGCCTCGTTTCATAATTCTATCGTATATTAGCCAAATAATCTGTCATCATGAAACTGTTTTAGTAAATTTGGTCATCTGGTAAAAGTTTGTTTTTTGTCTTTAACAAGCCAATTGCAGGAGAGTTAATTTCAGACATCAGATGGAAGGGAAGACGCAGATAAATGAATAGTTAGTTAGGCCAATAATTGTCAACTAATACTTTACTTTATGTCACATTAAAGCAATAAACACATCCAAAACAGAGGAACAATTCTTCTTCTGTTCCTCTTATTATATTTTTCATTATATTATATTTTCCAACCAGCCGGAGGGCATGCAAGAATTGAACTTGCATCAGACGGATGGAGACTGTACGGTATTGTACTTTATTGCTAATTCCACTCTCATTTTCAACCACATACAAATCCATGCAATTGATTGCATAGACCGCAAAATGATGTTTTCACACTTTGAGTCGACTTTTACTACGGAAATTTGTGAGGCCAGGAGGGGTTTGTCCCTCGCCACGTTTTTTTTTTAGTCATTTCTGATATGCCAAACGTGCGGATGTGTGTCAAAGCTTTTGTGCTCACTTGTCATAGAAAGAAACAACCAATTTAGTTTAAGTTTTAGTTAGTATTTGTCTAAAGACCAAAACAAAACTGCCTGATCGATAGCCTGTAATACTAATTGCTTATAATACTAACACATGAATTGGAGATTGGAGAATACTGACCCCTAGTGTTTTTTTATCAAACATGTACAGGGTATTTATAGCCACTGTTGTACACACTTTATTTTATTATTTTAACATACTAACTGTTTGTTAAAAGGCTGCTTCAGGGTTAGAGAGATGGCTGCCTGTTACACATGAGATCGGCCATTTTGACTTAGCAGTGCCACTGCTAGATAACTCGCACTGGTATTTGAGTTTAGTTGAGTTTCATTTAAAGTTTGGTGAGTAATCTAGCGAGAGCAACTGCCATGGAACCATAACACCCACGATTCGCTCAAAGGGGTATTTTTCTTCTAAATATGTTGACTGTGGTTTCCTATCAGGAAGCATGACATAGCAAAACCTGTAATGTGTCTTCATCCCCTTTCATCTGGAACGGAAAGGAAAGGAGGCTATACCTCCAAATAATGCTATAATATAGAAAGAAGAAAACTTGCAGTTTTAACAGAGGAGTGTCGAGACTGCGCTGGCAGGGCAGGTTTTCAGCTGTCCCCATGCCCCCCTGTGTTGCAGGAGCAGCTCCATGTGCCGGTGTTCCACCCCACCCCCAGCCAGGCCAGGCTGGCCACACAGCTGACGGAAGAGGAGCAGGTGCGCATCGCCCAGCGGATAGGCCTCATCCAGCACCTCCCCAAAGGGGTGTACGACCCCGGGAGGGACGGCTCCGAGAAGAAGATCAGAGAGTAAGTAGTCCAGCGCGGAGCCATCTGATGATGGCTGTTTCCATTGGGACGTGAGCTGTTGCACTTTAATGTGCTGTTTTTTTATTTTAAATTCATGATCAACAAAATACAGTATGACAGTATGACACTGCCAGGTATTTTTGAATAATAGACCAGCTCGATGGTTTGCAGTAAGATTATTATGACCTCCGTAATCTTGCCATTCGTAACTTTGTGCAAGGATGCTAGGCGAGGCCTATAAGTTGACAGGAATAGTTAAGTCAGCATTATATCTGGCTATTGGCTGCCTCTGCCTTTGACAAGCAGTTTCATCCCCAGATGGAACTATGTCGCCAGACAACTTTGGAACAGCCTCTTGGCAACATCGTTTTTCTCCATATGCTGCATGTATGCAGATATAGTGTGAGACATAATCGTACGTACTTTTGAAGGTGTTGGGAATAAGAAAGCAAATCCACCAGCACTTTGTACCTCACTTTCATCAATATTTATAAAGCCTAAGCCCTGCTCACATATAGAGCATAAAGCCATAACATGGGGGTTATTTTGGGGTACATTTAATTTGATTTTTGCTAACAGTGCATACATTAATTCTGTCTGTATTTTCAGACAAAATGAATAAGGAGAATCCTCCCTTCTTGACGTGTGTGTGTGTGTGTGTGTGTGTGTGTGTGTGTGTGTGTGTGTGTGTGTGTGTGTGTGTGTGTGTGTGTGTGTGTGTGTGTGTGTCCCTGCCTCCAGGTGCGTGATCTGTATGATGGACTTTGTGTACGGGGACCCCATCCGGTTCCTGCCCTGCATGCACATCTACCATGTGGAGTGCATTGACGACTGGCTAATGCGTTCCTTCACCTGTCCCTCTTGCATGGAGCCCGTGGACGCCGCGCTGCTGTCCACCTACGAGACCAACTGACGCGCACATACCCACAGACATGTCTATTACACACACACACAGACACACACACACACACACACACACAGGCACACCACACAACACAACACAGAGATAGCCGGGGGAGCACAGCACAGCGCAGAGGGGCGTCTGCTGGAAAGTCTATGCCCTGGATGGAGGTTAAAATGATGGCAATGTATAAATTATAAGTAGTGTAGTGTAGAAACAGTGCGAGGGGTGTAACCGGTGTGTGGGTGTGTGTGTGTGTGTCTGTTTGTTTGTGTGCATGCACACAAGTGCAAAAAGAGGAAAGAAACTAAAAAGACGTGTACGTGAGCGGTTTAACGCGTTTCCCTTACTGCCTGCTGGGCAGGAAACTTGTGGGGAAGCAGAGGAGCGGAAAGGGGAGGTTACAAGCAGTAAGGGCTGGTTTGGGAGTAGAGGAGAGTCAGACTGGTCCACGGACTAAGGGGAGGCTTATGGTAGAGGGGCCTAGAGTTGATCATTCGTAATTCTTACGACACACTACGTCACATTAAAACGTCAGCCTTTGTTGATGCACGTGTACACACACACACACCGACACACGCACTTTTATTTTGACTTTTTCTGTAACTGTTCACTTCCATAATTTGCTTTGCTGGAAGAAGGCCGGGAGGATGGACATCTTTGGACTCTTGCCCATGGTTCACCTTGGGGCAGTGTGGGGCTACTCCCTAAAAAAGATTCCAGGATCTGCCGGAAATTTAAGATTTCTGCCCCCTGTGCCTAAGCCTGCTCCAGACTGAACTCTGTCGGCAGAGACTACTTTCAATCTACAGGAGTAGGATTGGATGGGCAGGCATTTTCTGCAGACAACATAATGGGCCTGGACTTTTCTTCTACCCACTGGCCTTGAGTTGTCTATGTGTGGGAAAAGAAATGATGGATGATTGACTTGTGAAATCTGTTCTGTAGTATTTCTGTCAGTCTGTGTTAGGAAATTGCTATTATTCAACAACACAAAAAACGGCAATCCCAAAACAAGGTCAAAGTATGTTCTTTAGTCCCGTATTGGCTACACACCGTTGGTCAAGGCACAGGCTTTTGTAGACAAGACATTAAATACATTATCCACGTGAAACGTGAGGGGTGTTTGCACATGTATGTATTGGCTACAAGAGCTCCTCCCATGCGCTTTAGTACTGTACCCGATTTGAAAGTGTATTGTTTCCTTGATCGGCATACCCAGTGATCACATCATGGTCCTTGTCCTGTGAGTGAGGCACTGGGCCGAGGGACTTGACCTGGCAGCCAGTCCGGTCACACCGCCAGACTGTGTTTTGACCTTTCATTTGAAGGAAGTGTTAAAGCGATGTTTTGGTAGAAAGTAAGCACCATTACTTTTATCAGGTTTCTTTTATAACAGCAACCTTCGGGGTACAGCGCTAGACCAGATTAGGTGAGCCATCTAATTTAATGTATGAGTATGTGGCAGTGGGTCGTTGGGGGTTAAATATTTACATAAAGGAGAGATACTCTCCTCATGCGGTCGGTAGACATCAATCAAATGCACACCCGGTTAACTATGAAAGCACAAACCGTTTGTGTTCCTGTTTGAGAGCGATTCATAGGATTAAAGGTAAAGAGGGCTCTACACGGGATTGTTCTTTCTTAAATATATATATGTATGTATATATATATATATGTATATGTATATATATATGTATAGATGTATATATATATATGTATATATATATATATGTGTATATATATATATATATATGTATATATATATATATGTATATATATATATATATGTATATATATATATATATGTATATATATATATGTGTATATATATATATATATATGTGTATATATATGTGTATATATATATATATATTATTAGTCTTCACCCAGGTGGAGTGTCAAAGCCTTATAGGTTATATTTGAACTAATATTGGTTGCTAATGTATGGAAAATAGTGTCTAACAAAGAAATAAAAGTGGTTATAATTTAGACCACTTACAAAAAAAAAGTGAATTAATGCAGGAAACCTGCAGTATAATAGCTGAGACACAATCACTGTTCAAATCACATTGTGGGGAGTTGTAGTGCAACAAATAAAATAAATCCAACTACTTTGTGTTAAAAAATATTAATAAACATTTAGATTTTCTGCTTTTGTTCACAGTCTGTTGGATAGTTGTGGTTGGATCCTAGCTATAGCCCAACAGTTTAATCTGCATCTTGAAGCAATGGTAGTGTTCGTTTGGTGTGAGTCCCCAACTGACTCCTGTGTGTGTGGTTGACAGTATTTGTTAACATATTGCTTAAGGCTCTGATTGTGTAGAAGCCTTTATCTTCCATGGCTCCTGAACAATCACAATAAAGCTGAGCTCCAGAAGCTGTTTGTACTTGTTTAATCAATTCATGTTTCAAAGCTTTATGCGTCATGCCATCCGCTTTTACAAAAATGCATTCTAGACGTTGAGATGGTCCTGGTGTATCCATCAATGTCTACAACAATAGCCAGCCATTCATCTACAATAGACCAGTTGCTAAAACACTTCAGATGATATGATCTATTGGGGGAATTTCAAATGCGGAAATTAAGACAGTAATCGTCACAGATTCACTGACACACACTTGTCTGGTCGATAAGTGTGTGTCGGTATGTTTATGTATGGATGCTTGATCGAATTGTCTGCCTTTTGTAAGCCTTCATTTGAAAATGATATGTATACCAGGATATATAATAAATGTGAAATGTGAAGGTGAGGTCTATTCATTTAAAATGTTTGTGACTCACTTCCTGTGTACCAGAAAAGGGAAGGATACTAGTTTCATTTCTGTTATTTTTGCTGCTTTGTTACTGTCTTTGAGCAAACCTTTCATCCATTGGAGGGTCAACAAGGTATATTGAACGCAACAACCTATTTAAAATGAGTTATTGCTGTGTGAATGCCACTTACTTTAAACTAATCTGTATGTTTGTCTTTCATACAAACCTGCTTTTAACTTGCTCTGGGTTCCTAAACCATGCACCCCCGCATTGACCACTGATACATCCTTCTTTGTCTCACTTATCTTTTATCTGGAAAGAAAATGCTGTAGCAAACATATTTTTTGTGTCCGACAAACCGTCAACCATTTTTTTCCTCAGACGTTTCGCTTCCTCCCGATCAGTCGTCCTCGTCCTCGTCTCCCTCCAGGCTCTCCAGCTCCTCTTGGGCCGCCTGCTGCAGCTCCAGGGTCGCCTTGAGGGTCTGCTCCTCCTCCAGGCTTGGATCCAGGGCCTCTGTGATCTCGGGCCCGCTGGGGTACTCGCTCTGCGGCGCCGGGGGTAGAGACGGCATGTAGAACCCCCCGGCGCACTTGAGCCCCCAGCCCGCGTATATGTTCTCAAACCTTCTAAGGTAAGGGAGACGAGAGCAGAGGGAACTCAGTGGGTTGATCTCATGGCCACGGGTCAGCTAATCTGTTGGACTGGACCGTACTTTCCACAGGCGTATGCATGAGCCCCTGGCCAGAGGTTGGAGCGCAGCACGGCCACCGCGTACTGAGGGTTGAGGGTAGAGGACATCTTGGCGCTCCACGGGGGGGTGTCTCGTATTTCTGGAAGGAATTATGGGACATTATGTCCCCGCCGCCACACAATACACATTCACAACATGCTGCAGTGGGTCATAGAGAGGAGGACCGACCTTTATCCTCGGACAGCGGTGTGAGGAGGGGCGGACCCACCTCCGGGTCGGGCTCGTCAGGCTCCTCCTCCTTTTCCTCCGCCTCCCCGTCCTCATCCAGCTCCTCCTCTGGCTTGGCGGCCAGGTTCACCCAGGTGCAGCGGCCCTGAAGGAGACCCGGTGTTCATCACGCCTTCATGGGTGCCACGTTGGAAAGGGGAGAAGGGGCCGCGTACAGACACAACGTTGCCGCTCGTTGCCGCTCAAAGTTACATCGTCAGTCGTACCTGCTTTAGGATATGCTGAACATGGTGCACCCAGTTGGACATGGACTCCGCCATTTTGGGGATGGGCGCCCCTTCAAAGTCGGGGTTCTGTTCGTAGCTGTTGCGCGGCGCGTCCGGCTCCTCCTCCTCTTCCTCCTCCCTGAACTGGTAGAAGCCCTGCGGGCTGACCTGGGTGCCCGCAGAGATCCGGGCGATCTGAGCTCGGAGGTAGTTGGCCTCGTGGCCGGGGAAGGGCGGGTAGCTGCAGATCAAGGCGTCCAGCCGGCCGGTGAAGAATTTGCGGATATGGCGAGCGGCATTGATCTGCGCCGGGGTCACTGGGGGCAGTTTGACCCAGGGTAGGCCGGGCTCCGTGCACACATAGTACACATACTTGTTGACCCCCGTGCCATTGGCCTCTTTTGGAGCTGCCGGCGGGGGTTTGTAGGTCGATTGTGGTAGTAGTGCAATGCCCTAAACACAGGAGAACCAAAAGTGTAATGTTTGAAATAAAAATAGGTAAACTAAACTAAAACAGGCTCACCTCTTCTGCACCCTCCTTCTCGTCGTCCACATCAGCATCCCTCTCTTCGTTTTCCGGTGCTTCCTCTGGACTCTGTTCCTCCTCTTCATCACCTTCCCTGTATTCTGCCTCAGCAACTATATAATGGCTCTCCGTGCCCATGACCTTGCCCCAAAGCCGGCATCGCTGCAAGGGTTGGGAATCAACAAGCTGCTTTAGGGCAAGAAAGATCCTCTGCATCTCTTCTCTGCCGCCCAGGGCCACCCCAGCCTGCTCCAGGAAGAAGCTTATCTCATTCACATTTGGAAGAGGGCTTTCAATCTGAAGGGAGACAGAAAAAACAAAGCACAGTTCCCCACGGTTAAAGTTTTGCCTTTAACATCACTTTCACAACAACAGCATTCATCCAATCAGGATGCGTTTGGTTGCCAATACCAGTTCTTCGTCTTGTTCGCCACGTTCGTCTACTCGCGAAAAAAGCAATCGCTGCTGTTCGGCCAATAGCTGAGCGACTGTAGACAGCGACAAGTCCCGCAAGGTGCTTTGGAAGTCGGGCAGTAATTCCCTTTTCACGCGGAAGCTCAGATCTTCGATCACGTCAACAGCATTCGGCGGACGCTCGTCCATCACCTTGGTCAGCAAACGTGCGAGGTGGTCATAGCTGTGAACCACAACATAGATATACGTAGATACATCAGCTCCACATGTATGGTCATTGTAGTTAATATTGACTTTGGCTTAGTTATTGTAGCTGATGTAAAAAGACTTATACCTAAAGAAAAAAAGTATAAATCCTATACCATAAAATACTTTGACCTATAAATATTATAAATAGCCTACTATAAGGACATGACACAATCGTCACAACAAAGTACTTACAGATTTAGGTTGCTTTTGGTGCTAGTTTTAAGCATGAAAGCCTTGAAGGCGGCCGCTGCCTCTTGCTTTTGATTGTCCATTTCTTGGTCGGCCTGTTGCTTCTCCGTGTTCCGCAGACGTAACGTTGCCAATAGGCAAAGTAAACCGAGTGGAAGTTCAACTCCGACGCATACACGATGAAAGATTAAAAGCTATTGAGGAGCAAAGCGGTTGGACTGCTACTGTTAACGGTTACGTTGTCAGTTGCTACGGAAACAGCTCCGTTGCTATGATCGTGGGGGTCAAACGGGGATGAAAGGAGGAGCGTCGGACAAACACAAAGCATGGCGTTTACATGCGTATAAATTGAGTGTTAGCTCATAACCAAAACAAAATGTGCATTGCTAAATTATTATAGAATGTTATTATCATAATTATACATATATGTAGTAATTAAAAATAATCAATGTAATGTAGAAATTCCCAAAACAAAATCCTAATAGATTAATAAATGGTCCTAGGGTGAGATTGGCTTGTGAAGCAGTGTGACTCCATAGCAATGAACCTATACCTGAGAGCAAATGCATGTAACTTGGGTAGGCTAGGCTACCACACGTATGAGCAAGGAGACATGAATGCATCACAAATAATAAATGGTTTGCTTCATTAATAGGCCACATTCAATAAATTCAGACGGACAATTTAGACTTTTAAAATTCGTTGTGATCAGGGTTGGCGTGAGGCAGCAGCATTTCAGAAATGGTAATGATCAAATTCGAAATTGCTGTCTGGTTTCAATGAGACATTTCTGTTGTCTCATGTGTGGGCCTATGTATATAAATGTAATGAGTTGAAAAAAGGAGACATGTGCCAGTCCTTAGGCCTATTATTTACATCTTTGCAGACGATATGACGCCAAATTCAAGAAGTAATTTGACGTCATATATCTGAGCATACCAAGTAAAATGGTATGCTCAGTGGAAACCAACATGAAGTTCTCAATGCAATGTTATTTATTTGGGTTACTACACAGACGAGCTGTGTTCATATAGCCCTAACTGCTCCTGACGAGCTGGCTGTCGCCTTGCATGCTTCTGCCGTTGGTGTGTCAATGTGTGTAGCCTATAAACCGATGTAAGTCGCTTTGGATAAAAGCGTCTGTTTAATGCGCTAATTGTAATTGTAATATAGCCATGGCCTTCTTAACATGGGGGATGATATATCGTGTTGTTGTAAAGTATTAAATGAATAAAATAGCATTGGACATCAGGAGGCTGTCAGTTATAGACAAGGGTGAATGAGCCGTACAACGGGATGTTCTGTGGTCACACAAAATCCCTTCTGCAATTTGCATATATGGAATTTTTTCTTCCATTTATGCAACTATACAACACAAATATGTAAAATAAAATCTCATCTTCATCCGCTTATCCGGGGTCGGGTCGCGGTGGGAGCAGCTCAATTAAGCAGTAAAATAAAATATCAAGCCTTAACCCAACACACACACTGAATATTATATAATTGATAAAGGCCAATTGCAATATAAGCCTATGTATTTGTCATGTCCTTTATAGGCATAAACTATAGAAGTGATTGTATAAACACTAAACACTAATATTTAACATTAACGTGTGCCTAACCAGGTGACTTTTCTTTTTACGACCAAATGCAAAGCTGGTTTCTTGCCAAGAACTATGCGCTTTGATAATAAATAATATTCACGTTAGAATATACGTTGATATTTACTAATTTCAGCCATACTTGTAGGTCTCTGGGCAGAAACAGGGTTAATAATATATCTATACTCTATACTTAGGAGCACGACCTGATCTGTAGAAGCAGGACCGTGACAAGCATAACTGCTTCTCCCGTTTGTTTTACTTTCTTGTTGACATACCATGTGATATTAACCACACGATGTAAACGACACAATCAACATGCACGCCAATGTTGCCTCCAAGGGGCAACTCATGTGTGAGAGCGCATTTTTCTGTGTTTGCACAGAAAAACGATTGAATATAATAATAACCATAAGAATATAAGAATAAAACAACAAATCTATAAAAAAACGTTTTTCACGCTTTTGCTGTCCAAACGTTCTGGGCCTTGGCTTATATTGCAAATGCGAGCCATGCTCAAATAGGCTATAATAGACTATCACTCAAAAAAAAGTTGCAACAGGTTTCAAAATACTTTCCACCGAAATATCTTTTGATCTTGTCACGGTGCGCTTTCAACTTTTTTGACTAACAAATGTAATAAGTCAAGTTAAGGCAAGGAGAAAGATCAATATCAAGTAGGCTAATCTCTCCTTTCGAAAATCAAAATCCAGAATAAAATGGCAATGAGGCAATAACGAAGCGCACACACTCATGATCATCAAGGTTTAATCTGAGGATGAGGGCAAACCCATTAAAAGCCTATTTTCCCCCATAAAGTTAGCGTCACAATTTTAGAGTATTAAAATCTTTACTAAACCAATCAAGTTGCATGATTATGAGTATAGGCTATTTCGGATCCTGATTAGTTACTATTGAAGTAGCCGTTGTAGCACCTTCTCGTGCCAAATCAAGCACTGTGGCCTTCGTGGTCCTCCAGGCCGAGGTTTGCAGTGAGTTCAACTAGCAGCCTTGCTACCTCCATGTGGCCTTCTTGCACGGCGAGATGCACTGGTCGATTTCCGCGGTCGTCCATTAGATTTGCATCGGCGCCGTGTTTCACGAGCACCTGCACCATGTCCAAATAGCCGTCGCGCGCGGCATCGTGCAGGACGGTGAGTTGGTGGACAGGGTCGGGTCGGTTCGGGTCAGCTCCTGACTCCAGAAGATATAAAGCGACAGCAGGACAGCCCAATTTGACCACCTATTGGGAATAAATAAAGAAAAGCGGCCAGGAGAATCATATCAGCATATCGTTGTTGTTGTTGTTGTACATGTTATCATTGTGCATCCACATAAGACTCAATCCCCTATTTAAAAAAAAAAAAACGCCCAAAAAATACTGTGGACTAAGTACTGAATTAGCTTTATCATGCATTATTTCCTGATCATAATGTTGTTGTTTTTTTATATTTAGGGAACTTTCCTTACTTTCTAATCTTTTATTTATCAAAATGTTTTAAGAATATGAATGCCTTGCTACATCTGAAGTGAACTAAAACTTGTTGTGCAAATTAGTGGATGACTTATCAGCTGAAGTTATTGTTTCTTGCAACTTTGTCATTTAAAAAAATTACATATATATGTATATTATTATTTTTTCGTTCAAAATACTTTCTTTCAATTTCCTTCTTCCTTTTCATAAATTGCAAGACCATGTGGAGGGGCGAGACTGTATTTTACAGTGCTCTAAAACGCTCATGCAATATCAAATTATTGTGTTATATCCAGATATCCACATTATAGTTGTTCAACTCATGTTTAGGTATAGGCCTATGTGAACATTGAAAAACGACCTCAGTTAACCACAAAGTAGTAAACATTATTTAAGCAAGAGCAGGAAGTGTGGCTCTGTTTTAATGATTTAACATCTACATATCACAAATTATATATCTTAAAAAAGGCTAATGTAAGGTAGTTTTAATTCCGAGTTCTGAGGAGAGCATTTCTTTCGAAATAAAACCCATGGAAAAAAGAAAAAGAAACACCAACCTGTAATGGAGTCCTGCCATGTGCATTATATCCATTGACCTCTGCTCCATTTTGGAGACACTGTTTGACACCAGCTAGGTATCCATTTGCAGAAGCACTGCAGAGCAGCTCAGTCTGTGATCTAACTGCCATTCTTGAGAAAGAATAAGTGCATGAAAAAGTAGATTTCTGTATCATGGGAGTGTTTTCCACGATGAAGCACCTCCTCTTTTTGTCTCACTATACTAGCCTCTCAAAAATGTATTTTCTGCAATAGGCCCAATTTTTGTGGGCCTATTGCAGGTTGGACTTCATTATTCAATAATATTCTTGTTAAACTCAATATGAGATCCTATCGATATATGATGAAATATGGTTACAATCATTTTCTTGTTCATGCTTGAATCTGAAGCATGAACTAAATACTAGGACTATTATTTATGTATTTTGATAGAGGATATTACCAGTGGACTACTTTGCGCAATTAATGCTTCGAAATAACAGGCCATAGCCTATAACGAATTAATTAAATAAAGAATGTATGAGTTAACGAATCCTTTTGGTTAACATTTCAAAAGCAGACATTGCCATAACTGCCAGTTCATGGACCAATATCATTTGATAACTGTTATTGTGTGGACTCTACCACTTATAAAAGTGAGATGATTTACTTGATCTATATTTTTTAATAGAGGAAATAGCCCTAACCCTATATTTACTTTACTAAATCAAAAACATCTAAAAAACATCTAAAACATTCGAAAGGCCTAGCACAGCGGGGGCAGAGTAAGTAGCCCATATTTCCTACTACTGTGGTGGACTTTCAACCATTTTACAGTATTTTGAAAACCTTTCACAAACTGTTTTATTTTGCTTATACTTTGTTATTTAACCAAAGCATAAGCATGGCTTCTGCCAGGTCGCTAAAATAACCCGATTTGCTTTGTTGTGCATCAGATTGAGGCTAATTTGTATAGGCCTATGCAAATATGCATTACGTACCATTATGAGAGTATTTTGCAAAACTCACGTTGATCGTATTTATAGTCCAGGGGTAAAATCATGTCCGGTGCTTTCCTCCATGTAACACGTCGACATCCCATCCTCAGGTTTAAAATTAACCATTGTTACAATGTGGATTGCTGCAGTTTGTCCTGGCGATCTGAAAAGAAAATTAGATCACATAAATATTTACATGCAAGCTCTATAACGGTGACGCAGAAAATGACACGGATTTTGCAGATATTTGCCGCTCATTTTTAAAACTTACGGGGAAACACCGCCCACCTACTATCTTGTCTCGAACGAGTTAATGTAAATCATGACATAAAAATATCTCCAATGCTATAATGAGCAAACTCGGCTGTGTTCGCAAACTATAGTGTAGTCAGTCAAACTGACTCCTCACCCTTCAACGTAATCATTTGTAGGCTACATCTCATAAATAACTTACTCAGTGAAAGAAGATCATCGCTCTGATACGGACCCATCTTTCAAACGCCTCAGATAAAAAATAGGTTGCCGTGAAACAGATTTCCTCGAAAAATCGTCCAAATTTGACTGGTACACACACTGGCGTTTCTGTTTGACGATCGAAAGCCATTGCATTTTTGTTTCGACATTATTACTTTGAAATAGTCTCGAAGAAAAAGAAGGGCGGGACAACAGTGCAACGTCGCAGCCGTGGGGCGGGGGGGTATGCATCGCAGTAGGCCCGATGTGGTTTGATATTCGAATTTAAGGGCAGATATTTATTAGCGATGCTACGTCATTTAAGCCAAAATGCTCAATAACTACATATTTTGTTCTGTCGTCTGAAAATACAGCTAGGTTACACCCTGTAATCAATATCGCCCCCTCGTGTTTGACAAGTATATATCGAGTGGACGCAAATGTAACCTCTGCCTTGGGGACTGTAATGTGAAAATGATATTTTCACATTCAGTTTCTGTACCTGCCATTTGTTGATTGTGCCTTTTCACTGACATCCTTGGAGTGGTCAATGGTCGAAGGGTCCAACTGAGAAGTCACCACTATGAGACCCCACATTATAATTGTCAATGACCAAATCAAATAAAGTTTAATTAAAGGACAGAGTTTCCTGTATTCTCATCAAGGAGAAGAATGCATAAGGGGATCTCTGCTCCTTCGTGCCCGGTATGCCCTAGGCACAAAGGTTAACGTTAGATAACGCTAGGGACAAGTAGAGTGGCTAGACAATGCAAGGAATAGGAGATAGATCTTACATGATGAAGGGGAAACAACATGATCGATTTTTCCATCACACATCATGTGTTGAGCAGAGCTGATCTCAGCATTTCTGAGACCTGTGCCACGGTATAAGAAGTCCTCGCATTAGAAAATGTGTCAGACTTCACCTTGCGGACGTCTCTGGAGGGACGCAGGCTGATTTCCCATCCATTGGATCTTTGTATGGCTATGTTATCCCATTGTGGATCCGTGCGCTGAAGGCTCCGTCAAAAAGTTGAAAAATGTTCACCTTTTTCGGCTGCGACGGATCCGTCATCCAATCAGATCACGTATGCAAATTTAAGCACTGTACTACTCGGGCTCTGACCAGAGCTGACTCTGACGACCCTGGAAAGCTCCCCCATCCGTCAGCCACACCTTCTGAGTCCTTTGACTGACGGTGCAGTGGGCACGAGGCGACACACACACACACACACACACACACACACACACACACACGCACACACACACACACACACACACACACACACACACACACACACACACACACACACACACACACACACACACACACACACACACACACACACACACACAATGTGTTCAATGTGCAGTTGGACACAGTGTTTTGTCCAACTGCCTTTGAGTAGGACATTATATTTTGTTGCACAGTCCATTCACATTATACTTCCGAGTTTGGTTATCTTTGTAGCTGGTCAGCTGGTAGAAAAATACATTCACACATTGATGCACACGTTCAACAGTGCGACAAGGTGTAGCCCATAACTATATCAACTCAGGAATTTCTTGATATATAGAGGGCTCATTAACAAATATTATTTGTTCTTGCATTAACATATTACCGTTACACATAATAATCACAATGATGCGAATGGTTAATGCACGAAAATCCGAGTTTATGTTATGTCATTTTCCCGCAATAGTCCCATTTTACGTTTGCCGTAAAGCAATGGGATAGTTGAGAATAATGATAGGAGATACGTGATCTTTGTAGTTTACTCATATGTGATTTTTTGATGCTTTTGGAGCTTGATGAAGTGACGTACTTGACATTTGTTAAGTTCCCAAACGTTGTCACGCTTGGGAGAAGGATTTTGTGAATAGTTCGTCACCTATCGAGAAGCAAGAAAGCGGGGATCGCAAGGAGAAGAATTGCTTTTAGCCAGTCATTGCCATGGCCTCCGATAGCGGCGATAGCAACATGGATAGAGAAATGATTTTGGCGGATTTTCAGGTGCGTTTCTACATGTCCCTTCATTTATCTCGCCCTCAAACGAACGCAACTCACAAATCTCTTATCTGCGATTGTGCTAATGCCCGAGTGACAACAACAACCATCAGCTGATTCACGGCGTAAACACTGCCTAGCGCTCACTGTGGCTAACAGGGGAGCTAGCGAGTTGACAGTCTGCTAACCCAAACATAAACCTGCACTTAGCCCGTTGACAAGTGTACAGCCACATAGGTTAGCCTGAACTGTGTCTGGTCGTAGCCAGAGGACATCGACTGCCGTCTTTGTGACTCTCTGTGATACTGTGGATGGCATAGCCCCCAGCTAGCCCTGCTTAGGCACTTTCCATGTTTTCTGTTGCCATGGATGAAAGTTTGTGTAACATCCTTTTAGCTAACAGATCAGATAGCCAGCTTGTTGTCCATGAAGCTAGCCAGAAAGACACAAGATGCATGCTATAGAATGGAAAACAACTCGTTGTAATGCGGCCGTTGGTAGAGGCATTTCTAAGGAAATATCCACACCGCCATCCACAAACACATTGGCTCTTGCTTAGCTAAAGTGTTTTGTTCTGGATTGCCATCATCGTATCACGTCAAAAGCAGGCCATTGTCATCCTTGTCGAAATTGCTTCATATTAAAATTATTTAGATCGTATTATAATATACAATGTTATGAGTGCTATGTACTAACTGTTATAACAATAGGGTTTAAGGTACAGGCCCGGGACAATTCAAGACAGCGATTGGCAGAATGCACCAAAATATCGTTTTCAAAAATACGTTGTTTACATTACTGGGTTGTTTAAGGAATGTAGGCTACAGAATCCGATCCCTTATTATTATGTGAACCAACCTTTACCAGTCCTCCCTTTTATAATCATGTATAACACAATAACCGATCATAACCATCTCGAACAGACTGCATCATTTTTATATCTTGCGTAGGGCCAAAATGCAAATGCTATTGTAAATAACGTAAGACATCACCAATACATTATACCTACGGAATACAAGCGTGTTAACAGCATTAACAATGGCTGTTATTATCCAATGTTTTAATCCATTAATTGATTATGTCTAATATCTCTGGAAATGTTTGGCCCAAGGAAGAACGTCATACTATATGTTGACTTGTTTTGATGTTGAAAACATGTTAAAATTAATGATTTGGAAATTATTCCAGATGTTATTTGGTAAACACTTATAGACCTAAACCTCATACTTTCTAAAGTATGTTTTTCTTAAATGTCTGGTATACATTGACCAGTATCTCTGATATTCTATACCATTGACAGATATCTCTGGGATTCTATACAATTGACCGGTATGTCGGTTGTATACCGCAGACATCTGGTATTGCATATATTGTATTCATTTGTGTCTGGTTGGCTTAAATTAGACATTATTTTGCTTCATTATCATAGATGCTGCAATTAAGTCCAGTCTAGGATCTAAATGGGGTCTAAATGTTTTATATTAAACAACAATGCAACATGTAACTGCTGTAACAATATATATGGATACCTGTTATTTTAACAGTTTTTTAGAAATAGATGTCAGTGTTGTTTTGATGATACCAAAATATCTGAGATCGTCTGAGCTGAGCCTATGATATGCACCTTGCCCTGCTTCGTTTTCATTGCATTCATCTTTCCACACAGGCTTGCACTGGAATCGACATTGCGGAGGCAATCGCTCTTCTCGAGCTCAACAACTGGGATTTAGTGGTACGTTCTGTTTCATTCCTCCTCTGCACACCTGGCATCTGCCATTTATACTGGGGACATGTAGTCTAACTCACCCATGTCCCGGTTGAGTTTATTAGTATAAGTAGTTGACATGTGCATGTGTAGCCGGCCTTGACATGCATAGGCTAATTCTGCGTTGTGTTAATGAGCCAGGAGACAACTGCTGATTTGCCACAGGAGCTTTTATTCTGTGTGGGTCCTGTGTGGGAACACATTAATCTATACGTCAGTGCTGTGATTGCTGTCTGTCTCACGAGCACTCTCTCTCCAGCAGGGCAACTCCCCGACTCCCGAACATGTTACATTACGACATCAGAATTAACATGCCCACTAAACAAATGAAATTAAACAAACATACACCGAAATAAATAATACATAAAAACACACAAAAAGAGAGCTCACATGCCTGTGTGGGAACACATGTATATATGTCAGTGCTGTGTTTGCTGTCTGTCTCACGAGCACTCTAAACAAGGGGACACATAAGGCGCCAAATCAAACAAAGACGGCCGAACTGAATATAAAAGTATGTTTACCCACTAAACAGAGCGTCCTTTAGTCAGAAACTAACAACCACAAACTCGAAATATTATTATTTACGTTTGTTTTATGTTTTGACCATGTTTTATACCTTAATATTAATAAACCGGGAGCACTCTACATTCCTACCTCTCTCTAGCAGGGCAACTCTCTGACTGGAGAGGACGGCGCGAAATAAACAGGAAGTGACTACACACAACTCAACGTATTAAAATAAAAGCGTTTAAAACAAATATACATTTATACAGAAAGGGAAAATAATCATTTAATGGAATAAAATAATTATTGGTGAAATATAACATAAAGTACACCGGTTACTGATGCACACCGATGTGAATATTCAGGCTGTTTTTTCCCTCTACCTGTATGTCCTTTGTTTTATTGCCCTATTTGTATTCTCTCATTGTCATTCACCTATGTTTATTTTTTACTCTTTTCTTAGGCAGCAATCAATGGAGTGATACCACAGGAGAACGGGATCTTACAAAGGTAACACACATTCACAATAAGTGACTTTTCACTTAACCAAATACACAGAACATACACAGCAGTAGGGACAAACTCGGCATGAATCTTTGTGTACTTATTTGGACGTCCAAAGATGCTGGCAAAAGTTCAAACGCGACACAGCCATTGCATGTAAGGTTACGCCCACGAGGCACTAAAACGTTTGTTTCAGAACCGGTTCAATTCTTAGAACCTTGTGGTTGGTTCCTTCCTAAGAAACCTACAGGCTTGTTTATTTCCTCTGACAGATTGTGTTTGAGTACTAGCATAATCTACTACCGTACTCATTATTATCTGCATGCATCCTTGTTGTATTAAACAGCTATTTATGGTCAGTTAATAGGGAAATGTCTTTTGGGCTTTTGAATAATTGGTTTAAAATTAACAATAATTGGTTAATTGTGTCGGCAAAATTGCCAACCACGATTTTGCACCATTGCAATTAACATTGCTAGTATATATTGAAATGTTTAAAGACAAAGCTGTAGAAATATGATTGAGAGGTAAAAAACCTTCTGTAAAGGCGTAAACCGTTCCTTAAGGGGAAGCACTTTTGTGGCCGCAGTTTTGCTTTCAGTTTTATAACGGTGGATTCTCAGGAATACACTAAGCTGCACTCGCAATACGGTGTTAAACATGTGTTCCAGTATCGTCGTTTGCGTACTAAGATAAAAGATGCGTGATTCATTATTAGTCACAGGAAGGTTTTCCCCTAAGAATTTTTGCATCAGGTGTGAGGGGAGGCCAGCTATTTTGATGTGCACATGCACAGTGCTGATGTTATGTATTTTGCACATTTGAACATCAGCACGTGCACATCATCAGCATGATCACAGGTTTTAGTGTAATCACTGATTCTAGTTGGGCTCTTGTGCATTCCAAAATAATTGGTCTCAAATAATAGTATAGAAAGCCCTCCCATCTTCCTGGTTTTATAATCCAGCTGCTTCTACTGTTCTACCGAATCAATTTTTATCAATTACTTTTCGACAATGTTACAATTTAGTTTGGTGTATAAGGGGCACCCATGATATAGGTTTTTCAATAATAAACTGGTCATTAAGTAGTTGAATTTAGCCCTCAAACGCACAATTACCTCAGCAACAAGGCAAGACACTAAAAAGGTGAAAATCGATGGTTAAGACTGGTTCAATTTATTCACTTTCAGATTAAAAGATAACTCTCAAGATAACCGGTAGCAATGCTATTTCCTGTGAGACCCACCATATATCAACAAAGAATAACCCTACTTGGTTTCTGCAGAGTAAAAAATGCATATTCATTGTTTCACTCAAACATCGAAATGTAAATCGTATTAGCTTTTTCTAGTTTGTTTGTCCTATGCTTATTCTCCAAAGCTGCTGCTGGATAAAAAAGAAAAGAAAAGTGATTTGCCACAAAAAAGGCAAAGAAACTTTGAAACTGCATTGCTACCCCCTTTGGCCAACAGTAGAGTTGTAAACCGTTTCCAAAGAGAAAGGGGCTTCTGTAAGCACTATTGGGCTTTTCTCTCCCAGTCAACGGTCAGATTCTCTGAGCAGAGCTGCTCTCAGGTTCTGTTATACTGCCTCACTTGCGTGCATGTTTTGGAGCGCGCACACATGTAAGCCTGTGCAGGTTTTAGGCCCTTGGCCCATGAGAAGTTGGTGGATGTTTCTTAAGGCATACATTGTTATGAAAAGAGCCTGGCGGGCTGGGGGAACAGCAGCCAACTACTTTACTAAGTGGCTGGCACGGATTTGGAGGGATTGGCATTGCCCAGTAAACAACCTCTGATGACGTGACCTGAACCCGAGCCAGCTGGAGCCTGAGGCCGTGTTTCAGTTTGAAATGCAGTGTTTCATTCCTCCCCTTTTGGTCATTATTCCAGGCCACATCCTACATAACAGATATATATATTATTGACAGTTATTAGAAACACTGAATACACTCTAAAACCCACTGTCCTGTGGTGATGACAGTTACATTCGGTGGTGGCCAGAGTTGTGCGTGGACTGGCTCTCGAGCTTCTGAGGACAGCAGTGCCATCTAGATGTAGGCCAGAGATCAGCAAGGCTAGACGGCACCAACGGTCGACTTCACGGCCGTCAGTGTTTCCAGAGCCAACTGTGGTGAAAGAGCATGCAGAATCTCTTGTGGGTCTCCAGCCAGGCCCAACGCACGTTGTCGTCACAAAGGACACTTTGAGCTGCCTTCGCCCAACAATCGTTTGCACAATCCTGATCACTCGTAACATTTCCACGGCACATTTCCCACCAAGATTTGAATTCAATCATTACAGTTAGTCTCAAAGGGCTTTAGGGCTTCTAAGCTCTCAAACTCCCTGAACGACCCACGGCAAGGCACATTGGAGGGATCGCTCCCTTGATAGACATCCTGGTGAAGGTTTATAGAACCTATATCATTATTATGATATATAATTTTGGACAATAATATAAATGTGGCATGGACGTTTAAGCCCCTATCAACACTCATGGAATCTGTTTTATGTTGGTGTCGTGTGTAGAACATCCCAGTGACCGTTTAGGCAGTGGGTGATCCTTAACCTCCATCTCTCTGAACCTTTTGTCCCCCAGCAGTAGCTTTGCCAGCGCGGCGAGTCAAGCCAACCTATACGGACCCCTCAACCAATCAGAAGCAGCCGAGGCGGCGGCGGCGGCGGCGGTAGGCCCGACCCCCAACCCCCCTTCGACGTCCTCGTCCTCCTCTCCTCCGTCCTCCTCCGCCTCCGGCTCTGCCTTCTGCCCCATCCTCCAGTCCTCCCGACACATCGTCGAGCGCCAGCCCCGCATGCTGAACTTCAGGGTGGAGTACCGGCAGCGGACCACTGAGGTTGTAGTGGAGGAGGCCAGCACAGTTGGTATGTATGCCCCCCCCCAAAACAAAAAAACAGACATAGGAGCGAGAGTTATGCATCGCAATGTTGGATTGGAGGCATGATCCATTTTGCAGCATGTTAACCTGCATAACCTGATCGCACACTGCCACCTTGTGGAGAAGTGAAAGTAAACGTCCTCCGCTCTCTCCAGGGGAAATCAAACACATCCTTGTGACAGAGCTGGGGGTTCCAGTGTCCAAAATGCAGCTGAAGGGATGGAAGAGTGGTGACGTACCAGACAGCGTGAGTTATGGGATGTTCGATTGAATAGGGAAAATGGTTGGTCAAATAAATGATGGTGTCTTCAAAGCTTTAATCATTGTTTAGCTATTAACACCAAACTTTCCAAATTACCTTAGGGGGATGTACTTAAAGTGCTGACCGAGTTTGAATTCCCTGGCTTACTGTGAAGTGGGCTTGAGATTGCTTAAATAATTGTAGGCTAATTTGCATAATCAAATTTGGCCATTGCTCGGCTATTATTAAAAAAGGAAAAAAAAAACTTTCATCAGGAAATACAAAAGGGCATGTTTACCAAATTTTGTGTCATTTTCAATTGCAGTAATTTTTCAAGGTTTTCCAATAGAGGGACCATATAGGTCATTGAGGCAAAAATATGTCTATTATGTCCATTCAGCCCCTGATGGCAAGTTTCTAAATGTTTTGGCAGATGTGTCGGGCATTTAGGTTTGAATGCGAAGTATAGCGGCCGCTGGAGTCAATGCAGTACCAAAACATGAGAGATATACTTACTTCCGGTTTCCTTATATGTGCCAAATTTGAGAACTCCAACAAGATGTATGGAGTTGTTGACTTGAGCGTTTTGGCCCCATTTACTTTCCATGTACAATATATATATAAAAAGAATACAATATGTTTACTATCTTAGGAATGGTGCACATTTTTTGACATTAGTCTGGGTTTGAAAAACTGTAGGAGAAAAGAGGTCCTGAAAATTAGGAATAGAATATCAATATTGTGTATTGCTTTGCAACCATACTTATAACTATGTTCAGTGTTCTTACGGTTTGCAGTGATCCTAAGAATGCTACCTTTTCACACCCTATATAGAGCTTTGGAGGATTAACACTCATTAATCCTGCCATGGGTTGATACACAGTCCGTGAAAATGTTTTAGCATCGTAGTAGTGTTGGTAATTAGTTTGAATGGTTAGTGTGTATTTTATGTGTGTCTATAAATATATTTCTATGCATCATTGTCCAGACGGTCCTGAGAAGTTTACACCTGCCCAAGAACAACAGCCTCTATGTCCTGACACCAGATATTGCCCCCACTGCCAGCACCAGCCAGAACAGGTACTAAGCCCATGGCTCTCCTGAGCCCTGCCCTCTCTCTCTCCCCATCTATTCTTTCCCTCTTCTTTTTCTCCAAAAACATTTTGGTGCATTAGTGTTCATTGCAGATTTTCGTTTTGAGCGAGGAGGAAAAAAAAAAAAGACCAAGCAAGAGGTAGTGCTGGTGAATCATGACTGTGAACACCAGGTGGCGCCCTATCTCCATACATTCCACAGTGCATGGTGGGCTCTTGTTCCACCAAGCACCGTTACGGAGTCAGATGTGAACCAAGACAATCTATAAAAGTGACATTCTCTGAATTCTATCTCCATTTGAATATTACGATGATATTAACCTTTGACACACCGGAGCGCATGCCTTTCTCTCGGTTCCATTGTGACATTTTGAAGGAAAAGGCTACTGCCGCAAACTGCCTGTTATGTAAATAGTAATTTTCTACTGCCTCCGTATATTTCTTCCACCTGATATTGTCCCTCCGCAGAAGCTTCCTTTGATTTGAGTTTATTGCAGCTTGTGTACCGACACACCACCTCCATGCATCCCTTTCATTAATTTTCCAATATACCATAAGCCGCTGATCGCAGTATCTAGTGACCACAGCGTTGTGTTGAGAGAAGCCCCATTAATCCAGTCTGCCTCGCGCGGCAGGTCAGCAGGCTAGCCTCGCTGAACCGGTGCTGATATTAGCAACCTTTCCATCGGAAATGTCACGACCACTGGATGCGAGGATGCAGTGGTGTCGTAATCTGGTGACAGGTGGTGGGGCGACGTGTGCTCTTTCTCTCATCAGTGGGCTAGGTAAAGGTAACCCTACCCCTAGCCCTAATGGGGACCACCATTAGCTCCTTATTCTGTTCCACTTTCATCTTGGAGACGACAAACCCAGTGGTCCCTTTTTTTTCTTCTTTTTTTTTTTAATGAATGTGTCTGAGCGCAGGAGTATCTTACGGCAACGCGGTTGCTTTGTTATCTTTTTTATCTATCTCTTTGGTGGTTGCATGTGTTTGTAATCGGTCATGTTTGGCAGCCATTTTAAAGGCTGTATTCATCTGTTAAAGTCATTTTTAATGTCAATTCAGCAATATGTACAGGACATACTGAGGATCGAAATTACGATACTCTCGTCTGGAGATGCTTCGTCCAGGGTGGTGGTTCTGATGGTCTCTTCTATTGAGGGAGAAACTAACCGTCCCGGAGGGACCCCGAGAAACATGAAGATAAAACCTACCTCTGCCTTTTATTACTGAAGCGCTTTAGTGGATCTTTTATATAACGGTCCGGTAGTAAGGTTTTCTTACAGGACTTATTTTTACTTAGTTTGATTGATCGATTAATAACTTCACTTTTTTTCTTAATGGGAAAGTAACGCAATGGGTTCTTCACAAATAGTTTGTAAGAGAGTAAGTAAGGTTGATTTATATAACATCATCCAAAGACAAAGGACACAGGAATCCACCAGTGTAACATAAATAAAGTGCAATAAAAACCCAAACAGTTCTAAAAACACAAGTTGGGGTACTATAACACAGGTGGATACTATGTTATCTGTCCTTGCATTTCCGTGTTGCCTTTATTGAGCCATGAACAAATGGAAATGTACCATTTTACCATGTTGTACGAAGCATTTTTTTATGTCAAAATCCATTCACCTAAGCATCCTCTCAGAATCCGGGCACTAACATTCCCACCCATTAATATGGTGAACATGTTTGGGGCCGCATCCACTTGGAAGTAAGCAATTCTTCTATTGCCAGTTAAACCATCAGCAATCTGAGCAGAACAGTTTAATTCGTCAGCATTTACACAAGTTACCGTCCGGGAAGAGCAGCAAAGAGTTATCATTTCACAACCATTTCCAGCTTTCCCTGCAAGTCACCCAATGTGTTGGGTATATTTTCCTGGCAGTTAATGGCTTGTCTTGCTCTCTCTTCCCTCGCCCCCGTTCTCACCCCCCTTGCGTCACCGCTGTGTCTTTTTAGCAGTGCCCAAGTGTCATAGATATCATTTTTTGGTGTTAAAATCTCATTATTCTGTGTCAACCATTTTGGTGGAGGCCTGTGTGTGTGTGTGTGTGTGTGTGTGTGTGTGTGTGTGTGTGTGTGTGTGTGTGTGTGTGTGTGTGTGTGTGTGTGTGTGTGTGTGTGTGTGTGTGTGTGTGTGTGTGTGTGTGTGTGCGCGCGCGCGCGCGCCTGCGGGAGTTCAGTGACCCTTTTGTCATTCTAGCTGCTGTGAGATGATAGGTGGCAGATCACAGTGCAGTCTGGAGCGGACCCCTGTAGTGGGAGCAGGCAAGCTGTTAGTCTGCAGTAAAAATAAACTTCCCAGTTCTTTTGCATGCTCCAAAACACACAGGTGTGTGTGTGTGGCCCTGCCTTTTGCAATCAGGGAGATGGTTTGCGGCTTAATATGCATTATACTTACCGAACACAGCAAACCTGAGGTCGGGTAATGATATGAATAAGTAGTAATGCTGCAATATATACAAATCAAAAACATACCTAAAAAGAAATCCAAATGCACATTTCATAAAAATGAATACAAGTAATTCATAACTATCGTGTTCATTTTCAAAATGTAGTTAATTTCCCACCACTGATGCTGAAAGAAGCCACAAATGGGATCATTATTTCCTGAAGCTCATGTCTGTAGGGCAGCAGTGCGGTTCGGCTGCATTGTTAAAAGCCTCCACTTCTTGAGGGTCCTTCTCCATAGCCCTGTTGACTGAATGCCTGTGAGCACAAGAGGTGACTGAGGAGGAGCTAATCCCCTGCATAAATGATGATGCCCTGATGAATATTTTAATGGCTGTCCTTTTTGCATCTTCATTTATCCCCCCCCCTCCCCCCTGGTTGCCATCCTTCGGCGTGTTTGCTTTTCAAAGGTTATTTGAGTTTTCGTGGAAATTCGAAAAAGACCAAAATAATGGATTCATTAGCCATGGTTCTGTTTGTTTCCTGGGCCCTGCTAGCCCAGCTCCTTCACCCCCCCCCCCCCACCCTCCCCTCTCCTCTCCTTCCCCTCCCAGCCGGGCTAGCCATTTATATTGTAACTGATACGGGTGCTTCAGCTAGCCGGCAGCTATTCCTCGCAGGCTAGCGCCACAGCGATGGAGAGCCTCCGACAGCTAGCATGGTGACCGCCCCGAGTGCGCGACCATGGCGGAGAGAGGAGCGGAGCCCGAGCGGTTTCGCGTCCGCCTGTTTTGTTGTGGATGTAAGATATGGAGAAGGTAAGGGGAGCGTGCGTCCGCCCGGCTGCCTGTGTCCCCCCCCCCCCTCTCCCGGGGAGCTTCGACCAGGGGCGAGTGGATCGAGTCGCCATTAAAACATTGGGAGGATGTTATTTTATTTTTTCCTGTGTGTTGATAGAGTTGTTGATAAAGTGTGTGTGTGTGTGTGTGTGTGTGTGTGTGTGTGTGTGTGTGTGTGTGTGTGTGTGTGTGTGTGTGTGTGTGTGTGTGTGTGTGTGTGTGTGTGTGTGTGTGTGTGTGGTGCGCGCACGCGACGGTGCTCGTTTAATAAGGTCTAGAGTCTGCTCTGTGCCATAGGGACCCACAGCGGAGACGGTGGGCTTTACCTCAGAACCAAACCAATCTGTTTAGCTTCACTTTGGTCCCGTTGCGAGAAAGAAAAAAAAAAAACACCTCCGATTTCTCTCGTCCTCAAAGTTAAGTGACATTTTCTTCCCATCCACCTTATGTTGTGTCAAGGATCCCTAGAGAGGCGGCAGGCCAACCCAGATGCCTCTGCATGTCCAGAGAGAGGGAGAAGGGATAGAGGGCTACACACACAAACACACAGACACACACACGTCAACACAACAGTGGAGGGGTCCTGCCACCATCACAAGATAAAGACGCTTAGAAATAGCTATTGGGGGAGAAAAGTGCTAGAGTGCTAAGGGATATATCTATATCTATATCTATATATATATATATATATATATATATATATATAGATAGATAGATAGATAGATAGATAGATAGATAGATAGATAGATAGATAGATAGATAGATAGATAGATAGATAGATAGAAAGAAAGATATCTTTTTTTTATTCCTGTTTGTGAAGACTTGCAGACTACTATGTTTGTCTGTTTGTTTTTTTACCAGTTGTGGTGCGATTGTTGTATGGTTGTAGATAGCCCAATGAAAGATCAGCGAGTCTGGTTCGGAAGGTATATCTTAGGTTGAATATTTCAAATTATACAGAGTAACATTTTATTTTTTCCCTCTATTCATCCCAGTCTCGGTTATATCTCTGTAGTCCTTATTTCTTTCTACGTACTTCACTCTGCGCTTGGCTGTTTACATGTTTATTTGTTTATTTGTCTGCCAGCAGCAGCGCGGGACTGTGTCCAAACAAATCATCGTGATATTAACCGGATCCTTATTTATGAGTCCCTACTTCGTCACACACACACACACACACACACACACACACACACACACACACACACACACACACACACACACACACACACACACACACACACACACACACACACACACACACAGACCATCGCTCCCTTATGCTCAGCCCTATTACATATGCAGCCACTTCCCACTCCACACATTTCCAATCTTCCCTCGGTTAGCTACAACAAACATTACATTTACATATTGATTTCGTAGTTTTAGTCAATGTAAATATGCTGTCATTACAGTAAATTTGAGCTTCTGTTAACATAAGCTCGTCCAGATCTGCGCAGATTAAGGCGGTGATTGCATAATTAATGTGTGCGCTACATATTAATTCCCTTGTCCATCCCGCGCTCTCTCCTCTTCCTCTTTTCCCTCGGTGTTGAGCCCTGATTAAGTGGCCGCCTTGGCCCCTAAGCCTTGCATTGATATTCACACTCACAGTCCCAGCGTTTGCTCAAAATGCTACTTAACCTCACAGCTTATTGTAAATGAAGCTTCCAAAAGTTGATCCCTCACATCTCGCTCTCTCTGTCTCTGTCTCTCTCTCTCTCACGTATAAATATGGGAAGCGCACAAAGTGTCAATAGCCATCTTCTCTGTCAATTCTATTTCTTCCCGCTAATGAGAAAGCTAGGGTGCTAAACCACACGTCTTCCATGGGGCCAAACCCTGGAGCAAACCTGACGTGTCCCTGTCGTTTTCAACACAGTTCCAGGCCGATGTAACTCAATAACTGTCCTCAGGAACCTTGTAGTGTACTGTACCTGGTTTTGTTCAAGTCCCATAGACGATGAGATGGACCCCAAATTCTAAATAAAATGCTGCACATTATGTTTATGTTGTGTATCCTTGGTATAGTGGATTGTTTTATAGGGTGAGCAGTGTTTCCAGGTCTAATAAAGTGTTGATGGGTCAGTGGTTAGGGTTTTTGTCTTACTGAGATTCTAGTTTCACAGTATTGTTCGTGCTCTTCAATGCCAAACCTCTGTCTGCTCATTAATGAGAAGCATCATGTTTTTTGGTAAAAAAAAGCTAAATTACAGATAAATAGTATTATTGTGAAAGCACACCATTTCTACCCGTCCCCTTTAAATGTAATGTTGATTGCGACCATCCTACAGGAAGCAGTCTCACTCCATCGCCATAGTAACCTGGTATAACTTGGCATACGTTAAGTGCCCCGTTACCACACCATCGCCATTACCAACCGATTTGTTTGCTGTCAATTTGTTTGCCTTCCCCACTGTCGACGTGCAGGTGGCCCTGGCTGCGGCTGCCTGCTGTGCCGAGGGTACAGTAGCACTATGCGGGCCTGTCAGGGCACAGCCAGCGTAGTAGCCTTCCGTCCCCTGGAGGAACCGCTCTGCAGCTAGACTAGCTAGACATCCGGCCCCCCTCCCCGTCCAGGTCCACCCGCACAGCAGGCTACCGCTGACTGACTTGTCCTAGCTTGCTTCCTCTCTTGACAACAGTGCTGTTAGTGATCATGTTTTTTTTTCTTCTTTCTTTTGTCTCTTCTTTTTCTTCTCTGACTGCCTTCTTCTTCCTCCCCCACTCTCTGCGCGCACACACACACACACACACACACACACACACACACACACACACACACACACACACACACACACACACAACAGCGTGCACACACACACACACAACAGCGTGCACGCACGCACCATGTGATGTCAAACCTGGTACCCCCTGCTGCTATTCTCTTCTCATTTATTTTTCTCTCCCTTGTTGTGTCTTTGTCCCACTCTGCAGTGCTCTCCCAGACTCATTAAACCAGAACTATCTGCTGGTCATCAGTCATCGGGAGACCCAGAAGGAGTACAGCCTCAACTTCCCCGGCACCAGAACTATACAGGAGGTCAGCATCGCCCATGCACACACACGCACACACTGAATGCACAATCAAGCTTTGCATGAAATGAGAAAAAAAACAAAAAAAACAAACAAACCAAAACCAAAAAAAAAAGATTCAAATCACTAACTACCGAAATTTCACAAATCAGTGTAAATATTACACTTTTGGACTTTGGTTCTAGTCTGTCTAGAACCACTATCAATACAACTCAAGGTTTGACTGCAATAATTGAATGAGACAGATCTGGGATATTTCTGTTTCACTGTTTTAGCTACCTTCTGCTTTGATCTGCTTTCCAAATATAGTGAGGTACTTCAGATGCTGGTACAAGCAAATAAGGAATCAAGACTTTCCCACTGAAATCTCATTCCCTCTGCTAATCACAATGTCTTACTCATATCCATCTCATTGTTTCCCTTTTGTTTATGCAAATAGACAAAACAGTTTTTGCCCCACCCCCTCTAATTCGCAAGGTTAAAAATCATTCCGTTTTTAATAATATTTACTTCTATCATTTTTTAATTGCATTTTAATTGGATAATCCATTTTTCATCCATGTTTCATTTTTTTGGCAGAGAAAAGCCTCGACAGCAGTGCGGCCGACCATAATGCAGCTTTCCTTCTATTTGCGAGACATTGCTAGACTATCTCAAGCCTCCCATTCATTATTCAGCACAAATGATCAAATTTCCGAACACATAATTACTCTCACAGCTGTGGTCTGGTACACTCCAGTCTTATTCTCCCTTTGCTCTCAACCCCCCCCCCCCCCGCCCGCCGCCCTGTGACTCTCCCCGTGGTCTAGGACCCTGGACTAAATGACTGAATCCTGTTTGATCTGGGCATATGTGGGGGGTGAGGACACACGGGTCCGTTCATTTCCTCCCATCTAAAACTAAACCGTGGATTTGAAGGCGAATGAAATATTCATGGTTATTCATGCAGGGCCCAGTGTGGAGTCCGCCGTCTCTCTTCCCGTCTCTCTAATATTACTGTCACAGCTGAAGCCTTCTTACCGGGACTGAAGGGTAAACTCACTCCCGCTCCTCACTGCTTAGCCAGGAGTGTCTGAGTACACTCGTGTTTGTGTGCTTCCTAAGAGCTCAGTCCAGCGTGCCTCCTTCTTTATTAAACAGTTATGAAATGCAGCTTTATTTATCCTGTGAGAATGTCTTTATTGTCCTGTTTCCCCTGGCCGTCTTTCTTCTCGCTCTACCCTTCTTGTGAGAGCATACGTCGTCTTAGTAGTCATAGATGGGATCCTGCCGCTTCAGGTTAGGCGAGACGCAAACTGTGTGCGGTCATCAACACTGACCCCAGTTAACCTGGTCCTCAATAATATAGCTATTACAAAGTACTCTTTGGCTTGGCTGGACTATTTCCCCATACCTTATCTTCCTGTCATTGCCGATCGGTGCATGTCAACCCGTCAAGGCTCAGAACCTCTCGGCTGACTCACCCGCAGTAGGATTCTGTTTGTTGAGTGAGTTTCCTCCTACTCTGGGCCTTCAGGCTTTGATCCCCCCCCCCCCCCATCCCTGCGTACGACCGCCCGGGCCTGGGCCTGGCTCTAGTGACCAGCGCAGCGGTAATAACCAGGCTCCTAGCGGCGCTTGTAACGATGCTAATTGAACAGATTAGTGCAGCCAGTGTGTTAAAGCCCACCTCCCCTGCCCTCTCCCGCCTCTGTGCGAGTCCCCGCCTCAACCCTTCCACCACGCCGTCCCTCCCATCACTCTTGTCTCCCCGGCCTCCCGCTCTGCCTCTCTCTTCTTAGGCAGATGGTTCTGATGAGCGCCCACTGTGAACCTTAAGTGCTTCTGCCGGGATTACAAACACTGGGGAGTGGTGCCTGTGGCGTGGGAGGGGGGAACCGGGGCCACAGAAAAGGGAGCAGAGGGCCGCCGGCTTGGTGGGGGGGCCCGTTCGGGGGCCGTAAGCGCTGGGGAAGGGGACAATGCGGGCTCAAACGGGCCCCGTTGTCGTGGTCCTTTTTCCTTACGCATGCTTGTCTTTAGGCATAGCGAGCCCCCCCCCTGCCGTGAGGAGGAGGCCCAGAACTTTAACCTGCAAAGACCTGGACTCTGTTCTCCCTCTGTTGACCATACTCTCTTTCTATTTACTCTTTAGGGGGACTGGCTGTTTTCTCCCTCCTCTGAATATTGGAATGTGTTGGGACATAATATGTCATTAAAGCCAGTGTACACACCATCCAGAGGCCGGTGAATAGGTTCAAAAACTAGGGGCGGAGAGCTACAGGTGCAGGGCAATGGAAAAAGGTTATATTTAAGAGAAATCGGAGTTGCTTCAGGTCATACTTGACGTAGACACAAGACTTGTGCGTTTGACTGGAATACGGGTTCACAACGACGCACACAATCTGAAGGCTTTTTTTCTCTCATTGAAGTGTAACAAAGAAGTTACATCATTTTCAGCCAGCACGACTCCCTTTCTCTGTCCATACTGTGTCTCCTCACGGACACATATGGTCCTGGCTACAGAGCACCTTTCTCTCGCCCGGCTCCCCTTTGTCTTAGCTGAGGACCAGTCGATGGTCCCTGCATGTGCATATCAATAGGGATAGAGTCCCGTCTTATTGTTTGTCTTTGCCAAAGGCTCTGGCTTTGCCTTGTGGCTCCCAGGGAACTGTCACCCACACCCGCACCCCCTCCCCCAACGCCCGGCACCCAACTCCTCATTTCTGTTTTTCTTCTCCCTCTTTCTCTCCCTCTCTCCCCTCTCTGTGTTTCTCCAGAGCCCAGGGCTGTGTAGGGTAGACTGTGATTGGCATTCCCAGACAAGAGTGCGGGGGTACGTTGCTGGCTAGCGCGCGGGCTAAGCTGCAGAGCAAATGTTTGCCAGGGAAGAGGAGGGTAGAATAGGGGTGGCCGCTGGGTCCGGGCCGTCCGTGACCAGACCAGTTGTCCTGGGGATTTCGCTCACTCTGCTGCCCCCGGAGGCCCGGGAAGCGGGTCCCGTGCCTTCTCCACGCAGCTGGGTGACACAGAGGCACCCATCGCACAAGCACAGGGACAACAGAGCGGGATGAAAGAAAGAAGGGTGGATGAAGAGAGGGATGAATGAATGGCATCTGGTGCACAGGGAAGACAGAAAATGAGAGAGAGAGCTTGAGACTGTTTAACGGCAACCTTTTCTTCGCTTTGATTCCCTTCCAGCGAGGGATTACAGGCACTTGGCATTTACAGTGATTGGATCATTAATGTTGCTGCGAAGAGTATTGCTCTGTGGCGACTGATCGCTGCCAGCCTAGCTCTTCTGTGCCGCAGAAACCAACTTATTCTCTCTTCATCTGCGCCTTAGCAACAGGAGGACGGGACCAACCCCCCTCGCTCAGTGTATTTGAATACCAAGATTTAAAGTTAATTTATTTTTTATAGCTATCAGTCCTCTTTTTGGCGCTCACTTGATGCCTTGCACTATAGTGGAGGACCATCTGGTTCACACTGAAATTAAGGATATGCACCCAGAACTCTACTGTGTTGGGGTTGTGCCTTGCCTCTTTTATCGTATTCCAACCATATCCCTTTATTTCATCTGAACTGACAAAGTCTAAATTAAATGATAACGGCTTGGTCAGACTCCAATCGCCCATTATAGTAATGAGTGAAATTGGTTTCAAGGCAGACAGGGGGCAGCATTGCACAGCTCAGTCGCACACAGGGAAGTGGATGGAGCCAACATTGCTTGAGTTTTCATGGGGCTTTGCCCAAGGTGTGTTGTAGAATACAGTGAAAGTCTACTTTAAACTAGTTTAACCAAAATCAGGCTTGTTTCTCTCGTCTATCTCGCTTTTTTAGAACCAGTTTACGACACTCCAACGTAATGTTATATGGAGAGAGAAATAATCGACTTTGCGCTTATTTGTTAATTGGTTGTGTTGATGAGTCCACCTGCTGTGCAGCGTTGTTATTGCTCCGTGGTGAGGTCATGTTCTCCACTGCCAGGTGGGCCCTCCACCATCGCTCCCCAGTCTTTTCCTCGCTCTTCGCCCCCCCGCCCTCTTCATGGTGGCCGTTAGTTTGTTGTTTCTCTGATGCTGCTTTAACCTCTGACTGCGGCCTCTTCATTACTAGTGTTTATGCCCCTCTTCCTCTTCTTTCCGCCCTCCATCCGATCGACCGGCGGTGCCGTTCAGTGAAATCCCTGTAGCCTGGCTGGTCAAACATAGATATTACTCTCTGTAATAACACTGGCCACCTGGCCTGACCCCAGTCAGCCAGCTTGGCCTGTAGCAGACCTCCATTAGTATAGCGACGCTGAATATACTGTGGGGAGACTGTGGGCAGGTTCTACCGCTCACTGCGTACTGTGTCTTACAGTGGTTGTAGCTGTTCACTGCTGCTGACGCCTAAAGCATGAATTCAAGTCCTAACTTTTGTAAGTCGTGGCGGGAATTCAGGTTTGGTGTCTTTTTGTGGAACAAATACTCTGGTGGCGTTTTTTTTTAAACGTGTTTCATAATATGACAGTTGCTGTCGCGTGATCAATCCCTCAACCCACACACGCACAGACGCACAAAGAAAAACACGGCAGACTGCAGTAACATTAAGGACAAAAGGTGCAAGCGCCTGACCAAAGTGCCCGAGGCCATCGCGTTCCGATGTTTTGTAACCGCTGCTCTTCCTGCTCCGCACGGCACTGGCTCCGACATTGTGTTTGTAGCGTTCTTAAAGTTTCCACGTCCGTGCGCCGCCGCGTATGCCCAAGGATACATCCCTCCCCGCTGCCGTCACCAAAGGCTGGATTTGACCTTGTGTGCTGAGCGGGCTTTGCGACACAATGGGCGGCTTGCTCAGCATCAGTGTGCACCGCTGCGGGCCCGGTGGCTGGGCTTCGGCCCAGTGATGCACCCCGAATCCACGGCCGCCAGTGCACAGAGGCGCCGGCCCCGGAGGGGCTTTGATCACCTCCCGCCCGGCGCACATCAGGCTGGCGTTGGGGCTTTAAACCAACAACCCGTGGGACGCGACACTGGCCGCCCAGCGGGGCGGCGAGCGCTGGGCCCCGGCTCAGCGTTTAAGACCACAGAAGGTTATTAAGTGGTGCAGATACGGGCGGCCGCGGCCACTGAATGAGCGCAGAGAAATACTGTTCATTTCAGAGCGAGGGTTTGTTGTCGCTGGGCATTAGGCGAGGCATTCGAGGAATGCCGATAACACCGGCTTTTCTTTTCTCCTCTTTATCTTCGTCCTTTTGGATGCTTTTCTAACCGTTCGCTCCCTCTCTCACTCCCCCCCCCCCCCCCCCCCACCTTTCCATGTGCTGTATAGACAACTGCCAAGCGGGCATCCCTGCACACTTTCAATTCCAATGTCGTTTCTAATATCGTCAGACGCACTTATTTATGTAAAAAGCTTTAGCCACTTCGGTTCAATTAATGGCAATTAGTAGTTATGTTTATTGCTACTAATAGCAAAGACATTTGGCCTAAAATGACCCCCGGTGTTGGTGTAAAAGCATGGCACCGCAGAAGCGACTCTGACAACTTCATTCTATAGCGCCGCTTTGAGATCTGCGACACCCGCATCATAATATTTACATCCAGCATTTGCACTTGCAACACATTGCAAGTGCAATGTCTCAGAGCCCCAAAGCTTAATCACGGATGGCTTGTGTTTTTGCCAGATACGTTTATCCTTTCTGTCTCTTCATTTGAAACCTGCAATCTTGCCAACATTAGATGCATAGAAACTAAAATATTTTCGTACATTTAATAAATAACCAGATTTTATGCAATAGATCTATCCATTATTATTTTTTTGCCTTTTTATACAAATGCCTCCTGTATAAGCTATTTTTTTTATACATTGTATATCTATCTATTGGCCAGGGTTCTACGAATGCAAGACATATTCATAGTTTATGAACAAGCAGAAAGTTGCCTTGTTTTTAACAAGAGCACATTCAGGTGAACATGAATGCCTAACCTGAGAATAGGAAAATATTGGAACGAGTGCTTGGGAATCCTCCATACCCAGTGCAGTTGTGGTGTCAACCATGTAAACACAACACGGTAACGAATCTCAAGAGGTCTTTGTTTCCCCACACACTTTCTGACCTGAATCTCAATGCAAATGAGTTGAAGGGTGATTTTCTCTTCCTTCTGTTTATGTGTGCAGGTGAAAAGGAACGTCTCAGACCTAACCAACATCCCTGTGCGGCACCAACAGTGGGAAGGATGGCCTGCGTCAGCATCCGATGACTCTGTAAGACACACACACACACACACACACACACACACACACACACACACACACACACACACACACACACACACACACACACACACACACACACACACACACACACACCAGGACCAAGTTAGCTAGCATCTCAAATGTTTGTAAGGACACAAACCACAAATTCCCACTGTAGGACAGTGTCCCGACATTGTCCCATCTGTATGCATGTGTACGCCACACATGCTTTGTGCTCAAACAAAGCTAAGACACTAGTGCTGCAAATGTCAAGGGACAAGGCATAGATCACACTTAAAGCTTAGCAGCTTCTTTCCCCCCTGCCACGCTCTGTCGGCGGAGTCACGCCACGCCGCTACAATAGGCCGAAAGGCCACAGACTGTCAACGCTACTGTCCCACAGCCTCGGCCATGCTGTCGGCATCTATCCGAGGCGGGAGAGTGAGACGTCGAAGCTAATTAAGACGTCAATGGGGGGGTTCCCTGTCACCATGTCCTCTATCTGTGGACATTAAAGCTCACATCATTGAGTCTCGCCGACCTCTGCCGTCCCGGGGTCGCCCGTCCGGCCCATTCACCGTCGCACATGGTCAAACTGATCAGAGGTGGCCTGCACACAGACCCCTGGGGAACCCCTGACCCCTTTTGTCCACGGCCTTCTTTGACAGCATATGTGTTCCCATGCTAATTGTAAGGGCAGGTTTATTATGCTACTTTGCGAAGCTGTTGCGCACACATTCTACACTTTAGCTTTAACCCCCACAATACCACCACCACCACCACCACCACCACCACCCTTCTCATCTCATATCTCAACGTGATTGTGGTTTGCCTTGAAGCACTTGTGTCTTCTCTTGTTTTATCGGTGGTGGTATTATTTTGTCTGACCAATTTAACCTCTGTTGTGAAGTATCACGTTTCCTTTTTAGTCTATGTACTTGTTTTCCTGCCGCTGGTCACTTAACATGGCTGTCATGCTCGGCACTGTTTTCATGGATACACTCTTGTATCGGTTTCCCTGTTCTCAGTTGAATGGACATTGGCTGCACCTGCTACGGTTACTGTTACTCAAGTCAAGATTTCCGTGGACATTAATGTCGCTGAAAGGGAAAAGGACAAAAGCTTTTGGATGCTTTTATTCTTTAGAAAAATTAATGTTTGCTGTTTTTTTTTTTTTTTTTGCTTTGCAGCAAGTATCAGGCTATTGTGAGGCCTGAAATAAATCAAACAGCTATGATGTGGATGGGTTATTGTTCGTATTGTCTTTTCAAACTTCCCCTGAAGAGATCAGTATGTTATGTTGCCTGCAATGGCAACATAAATGCAGGCCTTGTGGTGATGGAAAAGCACTTTGCGGGCGCCGGGGTGTCACGATGGAGTGCAGTTCTTGATTTACACTGTATTGCTGCAAGATCCCTTCCTTCATCTAACAGCAGCTGCATCCTCTTGTAGGTTTCTGAAGGTCCTGTTTACTCTTCCAGAGGAGAGCGCTACCCACAGGCAGGATTCTGCGGTGGCGGTCTGTAATAGGATTGACTAGAGAATAGTGGCCTCTATTCTGTGGCTCTATTTGATTATCACATGTACCGATTCATAAACAGACCTCAACAAGGTCATTAGCAGCAAGTAAATTACAAATAATGCCTAGCCCCATACAGTGGTGTCATGTTCTGCCCTCATAGCAGAAACTTAGGAAATATTTATATTTTTTATATTTATATTTTTACCATGATGAAGACGTCATGTGGTAAATAACATTTCATATTTTAATTTATCTAACAGTAATCGGAAAAATCAACAACATATGACTATTTTAGTTTTGTCCAGTTGTTTATGAATGTGTCTTGTAATGACTGACCACTTTTTACGCACAGTCTCTTAGTGACCGTGGTTGTGCCATGCCTAGACCCTGCATTCGGCTCATCCCATGGTCACAGAGGACGTGGCATCACAGGACCAGTCTGGCTTCTGGCTGAGCGGCATACGCAGCGTCTGTGTTTCTGGGATGAGGAAATATTAAAAAGCTCAGGGAGAGAGAAGAAGGGTAATAATGGCCTCGGCTGCAGCCCTAGCCCACGGCCCCCTTTATTGAAACGAGTGTGAGGGTATTAACAGGCAGCACAGCCCAGGGCCCGCGAAGCCTAGCAGGCGTCCAGTTGGGCCGGGAGGCTGCGCTCAGTGCCTAGCTCATTAGCCTAGTCTAATCTCCTGGGGTTTGAACCAATAAACGCGGCAGCCACTCTTCCACTCCCGAGATGAGCCTCACACACTGGGCCGCTTGCTCGCTCAGAATCGATTCACGACCTGGCCTCGCTCTGCCTTTATTATTAGGTGTGTGTGTGTGTGTGTGTGGTTTGAATTGGGTTTGTATTCAAATGAGCTACTGATGGCGCTCAGCTTCAGTAGTTTGTGTTTAAGGTGAGTTTATCCGGGAGATGGGAGTTCACAGCCCAGCAGGACGCAAGCTCGCCCCACATCTTCTCCTCAGGCGACGGTTTGGCACATCAATTACCGCACCATAATCCCGTACCAAGGTGGCGCGGAATCCATTTTTCACACCGAGGGGTGCATTCCTGTCTAATTATAGTTTAGTTAATTGATTGACTTGTTGAGGTTATCTGTGCCTTCCAGTGACTGATCTGCTGGGAAACCAAAAACAATTCTCTTGTTCACTGAGTGCTCCGTTGTTGTATTATGTGTCGCCCGAGCAAGGGAGCGAGTTCCTGGGAATTAAACCCTCAACTTTTGAGGGAAACTAGCGAGCCAAAAGTCTCTCTTTGTTGGTGATGACAGAGAGCAATTGGTTCGAGAGGGAGTTCTCACTTTTCGAAAAAATAAGCTAGCTGTTTTGTTTTGTTTAGCGTCACCTGCCCTGATACTGTCCCCTCTCAATGTGTTTCATTGTTTATTGTGCTCCGGAGCATTGAAGGGCCAAATAAAGAGAGCTGAAATAGGACGCTTGCGTAGCGCCAAACAGCAGAGTTTACTCACCGCACTGGGCTATCGGGAGACAAAGGAGTTGAAATGTAAACGTGAGCGGGAAGAAGGAGCGCAGTGTGCGTTGGGGGAACAGGGAACGGCTGCTCATTTATCAGTCATAACTATGGCAGAATTATGACCGAGGTTTAGGAGAAAGCATTTGTCAGCAGAGAGACAAGGGCCCAAGTGGATTTGCATATTCCGGCAAGATGATTGATTTAGCGTTTCGGAATCAGTTGTGTGGGGGGAATTATGCTTTGCTAACTTTATGATAGCACCACCCATCTGGTTTGAAACTAAACATAACTTGACAACATATGGAGATCGATTAAGGCTGATACTATATCCACTTTTGATGCAGGTGCATGTTGTTTTTCAAAGCTTTCTTAACTATCCATAACATCAAGGTAAATGCAGCTGATGGGAATGACCAATGGATGGTGTGTGTGTGCTTTTAAAAGTGAAAAGGCTCCACTCATAAGAGTGATGTTATTTTATGGTAATAATTGTGATATTGGCAGATAATTGATAATTAGCTTTATGCTGGTGTTAATTTGGCTGTAATTGATAACGAGAAACGTCTGTTTTCATTTTTTCCAACAAAGATAAATACAAAAATGATTCAATTAAATGATACAACATTTGGAGGTATAAAAGATTAAATAATCTTAAATCAAATAAGCGGGTTTGAAATATTTAGGAGTATTTATATTATCCCCGAAATCGACAATGTCCTGATGTTGTGACGGCAGTGTGACTACCACAGTACTGCAAGACCTCGGATAGTGCTTCCGGTCATTGCACTTCCATACTTTACTTGGCTATCTTTCTGCCATTCCTGCGATACAAAAAAGAACCCTCTTGAAGCTTTCTCCAGGAAGACTCACTTACATTTCAGGTGCAATGACTGACAGCCTTTCCTCCATCCTGTGGGATTGATTGGCAGGCCTTGGAGCGTTCTTATTACATCCTCCCATCTCTTCATCCCCTCCCCCCCCCCCCCCCCTCCCTCCAACCCCTTCGGCCCTATCTCTTTCCTCCCCTCCAGTAATTGCTGACATTTATGCAGTGTTTCATGGTGTTTGCTAATGCATTAGCGCTGTGGGCCCCTGCCTTGTGGGCCCACAGCCCCCTTCCCCTTCCAAGGCGCTGCGTGTATGGAATCCTCCTATACCTGACGAGGGTCTTTGAAACCTGTGGCTTATTAAGGGGGCCTGACGGTTGCTGTAGCAACAGGGCTCAGCGGTAAACTCATAAAGAATGTATTCCCCCCCCCCCCCCCAGCCCTCAATCCAATGATTGGCTGTCTTCATGTGACACAGGGCACAGTGGGCCCCTCTGTCCCCTCTGTTTGTATTCTATTTTTCTATTGCTTATTTTTAACGTCTTCCATTGTTTCTGGGCTTCTTCATTCCTCCTTCAGTTTCCTTTTGAAGTGCCTTGAGTGTGTGTGTGTGTGTGTGTGTGTGTGTGTGTGTGTGTGTGTGTGTGTGTGTGTGTGTGTGTGTGTGTGTGTGTGTGTGTGTGTGTGTGTGTGTGTGTGTGTGTGTGTGTGTGTGTGTGTTATTGTGTCTTCACACTAGTGGCAGTGTTCCTCCCCATTAGCCCAGCCACCTCCAGGACCCCCCGCCGGCCGCCAGCACAGCGCCACAACAACCCCCCTAAACGCAAGCAAAAGGGGCCGAAGCCGCCCGCTGTTTGCAGTCCCAATGATCTAACTGTCACCTATGCCTACCTTGGCTTTTTAGCCGGTGTTTATTGTGTATGTGTGAACGGGGGTATGCTTGTGTATGTGCTCTGCCTGGATGAATCCGGGCAGGCTTGCGCGGGACCACAGCTCCTAATATGAAGTGACAACAAGTGTTCAGCCAATGCTCAGAGGAGCCCGGAGGAGAAAACCAACAGGTGTTTAGGGCGGGGCGCCCTCTGTTCTTTTCTTCCCTTCTCTCTTTACCTTCCGTTCATATTTTCCCAAAGTCTTTTTTCCTCTCTTGTTGTTGTACCATCCCTCTCAGCCCTTTTCTTGATCTGTCTTTTTTCCCCACTGACTCTCTCTTGCGCTCTCTCTCTCTCTATCACTCTCTCTCTCTTCCCGGCTGACTCTCTCTTGCGCTCTCTATCTCTCGCTTGCACTCTCTCCCTGCTCTCTCTCTTTCTCGTCTGTCTGTATCTCTGTCTTTCTGTCCGTCCCTCCCTCCATCAAAGAGTGGAGTAAGGTGGTAGTGTGGCTGGGGTAGCCGTCAGTGCAGCTGTCAGTAGTAATTATCTCACACTCACAGCCAGACACCTAATCCAAACACTGCCTGCACTAGAAAAGGATGAACTGAAACACGGGGAGAATGAAGGGAGAGAAAGGGAGGAAAGAGAAGCAGGGGAAAGAAGGGGAAGAAAGGCTTAGCATGGGTTTTTTTTGGAGAGGCGCAGGGGTTAGGAAGAGGGAGAATTCCATTCCCTGCATCAGCCCCTGAATGCGCACGGCCTCAATGCAAGTGTTAATTAAAAGAATCCAAAAAAAGAGGAGGCAGGCCCTTTGTGTGGAAATGTGTGGGGAGGTCACTCTGGAGGTTAACCTCACCCCGTGCCCTGCGGCGTCCCGGCCTTGTTTTGGCGTCTCGCCGCTGAGCTTCCAGGCTGTACTGGTGCACCTCAACACTGGGAGAAGCCGGTGGGTCAAAGCAAGGAAGAGGATAGAGAGGCATCTCCCTCTCTCCCTTTCTCTCTCTTGCTCTCGCTCTCGCTCTCTCTCTCTCTGGTCTTTTCTCCTCCCCTCTTTGCATCCATGTCAGCCAAAGCCCTCCGGGCATCCATTGACAGGGGAAGTGATCAACTTTATTTATACACTCATTTGGCCCTCAGAGTAAAGCCTGCGATTGGGGGGGGCGGGTGTTGGTGCACAGCCCCGTCAGCAGCCGCTGTCAAGATTCTCACGTTTGATTGCCACTCGATCGGGGAACGACAGGGAGAATAGCGCGGCGGGCCATTCCTTAACATCTCTTTGAGCCCCGGACTCTGTATGGCTTTGTGTTGCTCAATGGCCGGGGCAGTCCTGTTCTCAATGCCTAAGACAACCCTCAGGCGCTGCGAGCATCATCTCTCAAATGAACACGGTTCTTCTGTAGGCCACTGTTGTTTCTTTCTGTCATTCAACAGAGGAGCGTCATAAATGGACTCAGTTTACTTCCACTGTCAGGGGAGCCGCGCCTTTGTTCTAGTTTCAAGTTGTGCGTTCTTCGAGGGGGGAAATATGAAGAGGGCAACAATTGAAGGGCTGGTGTCCCGATGCTGAATGAACGTGGTCAGAATGACGTTGCCTGAATGCAGAGGAGCCAATTCAGCTAAGTGTTCTCCCTAGGTGTTCCATTGACACTCGGCTCTTCTGCCTGTTGCATGTTTAAACCTACCGTTGCCAAAATAAACACATCTCTAATTACTAGTGGACCAGGAACCTTCACTGTACCTCCCCACCAGCCCCCCCCTCACCCTCCCCCCTTTTTAAGCTTTTATTGTGTTCTAATTAGATTTTAAACCTAACTATGATTTAATGTATTATTGCAAAGGAGACAGCATTTCCCAGTGGACATGGTGTGATTTTTATCACTGTTGTCATTTTCTTTTCCCTTTTTTAGATTCCATTTTCAGATACCAGCAGTGTGTTATTCATTCTCGATCTATCGAGGGAGATACTGTATAACTCATATCTCACTGCATCTCGGATATTGTCCTGAAGGGACTTTAGAACACACTGGTCAATATTATAACCTATTTCTGTGTTCTGAAAGCTTGCTTTCATTCCCCAGACTCCAGCAAATCATAAAATGATTGTCTCCCCTCGGGGGGGCAGAGAGATTGGGTTTATTATCTTCTCCCGGAAAGGTCTCTATGTAAACACTGCATTTAATTTAAAAATGACAAGTGCATTTATGAAGGGCATTCATCCCAGTGACACCCAGTACAGCCCTCTCTGATGACAACGGCAAGAACTATTTTTTCTGCGTAATTACACCATGACATCATCCACTGTTGTTGTATAACGTATACCAGCCTGGGTTTTTTTCTGCTTTGGTTTCATGGATGGAATCAGCTATTCCACAAACATGGAGGGGACGACGACAACAGTGTTTGACTTAGTTATATGTTTGGCTTCTTGTGGGTAATTGCTTCATATGCGACACACAGAACTCAGTCTGTTTTTCTGCTCTGTTGGTTAAGCTATTCTCCGCTGCTATACAAGTGGAAGCCAGCATGAAGTCCCCCCACCCCCACCCACCCACCTCCCGTGACTCCCTTTATAGAGATAGGAACTCCTGCAGTCTCTCTAGCTCCATTCAGACTCAATTGGCGTTGCATGTAATCGTCTCCTAATTCAACAGTGTCCAGCTGCTCTTTGTGTTTTGTGGGCAGCCCAGCACCTGACAATGGCGCAGATCACAGCATCTCTGAAGGAGTGGGTGGTGGTGGTTGATGGAGGGGGGGGTATGCAGCCTCTCTGGCTTCTTATCTGGCCTGACCTGCCAGCCCCTGGACCGGTCACGCTGTGTGGAAGTTCACTCTCCCAGAAAGCAGCATTGGCATCTGTAGCCTTGTGTTGGTCTCCGGACGGTCCACAGGTCATCGGATGTCGCTGTGGTTTAGCGGCCGTTCAAGCAGACGATAAGAAGCTGTGCGTTTTCCCCTTGTGGACGTTTGTCTTCACCCAGTCTCACAAAACTGACTTCAAGATTCATATCTAAAGTTCGATGGCAGACGAGCTCAAAACTGGCTGAATGGGGGCTTTCACTTGCTGTCGCTCAGTGTTTGTGTGGACCAATCATGTCAATGGCGGCTGGGATCTCTAAATTTAATCGCCGAACACAAACTCAGCCACGGGGGTCTACTTTGACATGGTAGGATGGCTGGGTCCCAGACAAGACATTGTTTGTCTTTTAGTTTAATCCATGTCCTTGTTTATGTTGTCATTTATCGAGGTAATGTAACCCTACAATTGGCTACATTTGGTATGAGAAGACAATATAACGATGATTGATCAATTAACCACAGACGTCATTAAGAGTCATTTTATTCAAATAACCTTTTATAATTGACACACAAAAATGGCTATATCACAAGGTTGGAATCAATCCAAAACGCAGTTGTTGTACAACGGGAGACGACCCCTCTGTCTCCTCTTTGTACCACGCTGTGGCTGCTAGCTGTGCTGCCCCCCTCCAGGGCATAGACACCGGGTGCAGCGGTAATGAGTCCCTACTGAACCTTGACATTCTCTGGCTCTCGGAGCTCATTAGCCAAGTGTGCTCTCCCGCTAAAATCCACCGCCGCCACCTCCACCTCTCCTCTTACCTGTGTCTGCAGGTGAACCGCCCCGGGTTTGGCCTTGATTGGAGCCGGCCTCCCGACGCCGTTCTATAATTACATCTGACAGTATCAGCTCCTTTCGTCGGGCTGCCGTCGCATACAAAAGCCCTAAAGACATCACAGAACATAATAATCACTCGGTGCCAGTTTATTGAAATGACAACATGGTCTCTTTTAAAAATAAGCTGACGTTTAATTATGTTGAGCATCTCTGTTGCTCTCCCTTATTAGTCGATTGAACACGCCCTTCTACTGTATGATTTATTTGTAGCAGATGCGTTAAAGAATCTCACAGATGACATCCTCCTATTAAAACATCGTATTCAATGATAATAACTTTTTAGAATGTTTTACTGCATTCTAGAGCTTCTATGTAGGCGCTTGCATCTGATATGCTATCTATAAACGAATGTAGCCTGATCCAGTTGTTTTTATTTGTTTGCAGATGACACTAGCAAATTCTGGGATAACTTATCCCTGCCATCATCTCAGTGTGTGTCGGAGATCTTCGCCAGCCAACGCCCAGGATCCTACAGAAGAGGTAAGCGTTTCCATCTGATCGCATCCAATCACTCACTCACTCACTCACTCACTCACGGTGGACTTCAGTCACCCAATTGTAACATTAAGGTTTCCCTATGAGGAATGCATGTATCGATGTTGATGCGTTTCCTCTGTGTGTGTGTGTGCGTTTGCGTGGTTGCAGTGTGCAGATGTCCATATGATCAGCGACAGCGAGGGCGATGACTTCGAGGACGCGTCAGAGTTTGGTGTTGACGATTCAGAGATGTTTGGAATGGGCTCCTCAACCAGTCGCAAATCACCTTTGAGTATGTTCAAAACAAAGAGTTTCTATCACTAATATTCATATCCATTCATGACATGACATGTATTTTAAGGACCGCTTAGCCCAAGGCACTAAAGCTCTATGGTACACGGACCTAAAATATCCACCAAATACCATTTTGTCATGAAGAAACTACTGTTAACAGCCCCTGCAATGTTCTCATGTACTTTAATCACATCAATTAATCACTGTTAATTCACTAATTTTGTTAGGCTCATTTGACTAATTTAAACAAAACTAATTGATTCCATGTGTTTCTTTGCAGTGCCAGAGAACAGTGAGAATGAAGGGGATGCCTTATTGCACTTTACTGCCGAATTTTCTACCAGGTGTGTAAAAAAACCATCAAATTCTCTCAGTACAGTACAGCTTTTGTATCTACGAAAATGGATGTCTAACCATATGCTTTTCACTTCCTGTGTTGTGTGTGTGTGTTTATTTGTGTGTGTCTTGCAGATATGGAGAAGTACATCCGATGTTCTTCATCGGCTCTTTGGAAGCAGCGTCTCAAGAGGCCTTCTACGGCAAAGCCAGAGAAGTAAGAGGCCTGCCCTGCTCAGTGTCCCATGTGTGTTGAGGAATAGTTAACGTCGTCCTTTGCCATCATCACTATGTATAAAAAAAATTGAAAACGTCATCAAATCTTCATCCTGACAGCTGAGGCTTTATTTTTAGCCTTCTCTTTCCCCCCCTTGCCACCCTGCCTTTGTCCTCCTAAGGAGCCTTGTATCAACTGACAGCTTGTGTGGATTATTGACTCATTAGACAGCGAGGACGCTGCAAGATGTTATGGGGGTTCAGATCTCCAGCCGGAGAGACGACAGGGGAAGGAGAGGGGCAAACGGAAAGAGAGGGCGACGAGTGTGAGAGAGTGGGGGAGGAGAGAGGAAGGAGAGGGAGAACGGGAAGGAAGGAGCACATCGGGAACGCAAACGGCGTGGAGAGAAAGTAAGGAGGTGGAAAAAAGCAACCCCACGGGTTCAGAGGAGAGCGAGGCGCTGAGGGATGAATGGATTAGATAAAATATAAAGAGAGAGGGAGGGATAAAGAGAGAGGGAGGGATAAAGAGAGAGGAAGGGAGAAAGAGAGAGGCAGGGAAGGTTGGCTTCCTGCCTACGTCCCAGCCGATCTCCTCTCCCTAAGCCAGAGCAATATGGCCCTCGTCCCTGGTGCTCACACACATGGTCTCCGCTGACACATCCGCCCCCCGAAACAACACAGGCTGTCAAAAATAGTATTCATTTTCATTGTGTTTAACTTGGTTTAGTTTTTTTTTTTTTTCAAGTGGGAGCTGGATTTAGGCTGCCAACTGTGCTTCAGCGGTAACGGGTTTAAATAAAGCTTGTGATCGTTTTTGAATGGTGGTGGGTGATGGTGGTGGTTCGGGGGTGGGCTAAAGGAAACAGTTTGATCTGTCGGTTGTGTCTGTCTCCTGCTGTGTTGAGGCTAGCCATCGTGACATCAACACATTCTGTCATTGACTGTTTCAATGCATAGTGGGCTGTGTTTGTGTGAGCGCGCGCATTTCCCTGGGATTCATCACATGTTCCTTCTCATCTGTCTCGCTCCGTCTCCCCATCTTGCTTTCCATTTCAAACTAAAATTGTCTGCTGCTGTCTCTTTTTGTCTGTCCCAATCCCCACCTCTCCATCTCCCTGTGTCTCTGTTGCCCTTGTCCCCGTTTGAAAGAGGCATGGGACCCGGTTGATCCCGTCTCATTAAGTGGATATTGGACTGAGGCAGGTTTGACTGCAGTAGGCGGACACACTTGGGTTTATATGAAGGGGGAATCAGTCTCACTCTTTCAAAGGCCCGGAGAGGCTAATCACTAAGCAAAACACTACGTTTGATGAAGTGTTTCTGAAAGTGTGTGTGTGTGTGTGTGTGTGTGTGTGTGTGTGTGTGTGTGTGTGTGTGTGTGTGTGTGTGTGCGCACGCATGTGTTTGTGTGTGTGTGTGTGTGTGTTTGGAGTGTTGTGCCTCAATCCATCCTTAATGAAAATGCTCTGGGCTGCCGAGCAGGACTCTCTTGGGGATCAGTGGGCCAGTCAGAGCGTAGGGACAGATAGGCCACCCATCACTTGTGGCCATCCCCTAAATCCCCATCAACGCAGCGGTTAATCGCGCTAACCCCAAGTGCCCCCTCTTCTCCTCCCCCACATTCCCCCTCCCTCCCCCCAGTCCGCCACACACAAAGACGCATCAAAATTCATAGGCTTGTCAAGAGAGGCGAGTTCAAGGATTTATCGCTGCCAAGTAGCCCTCTTCAAGGGCCGGTGGCCGAGCCTCCGAAGGGTCTGGAGGGGAAAAGAGCAGCGGCGTTGAAGTGGTGGACTCGAGGAAAGGGTAGAGATCTGGGTCGAGACGTTGGCCGTTTACCGTCTCAGTCTGGCTGGGATTACGATGACACACTTTTGGGCCGGCCAGAAGGCCCTGCCTCGTGGAGCAGGAGTCAGGGGGTGACCGCCAGAGGAACAGCCTCTTCTGGAAGATGAGCTAATTCAGGGATGACCGCATAGAGGGAGGACGTTAGCGTTGTGTTACAGCTACTCACGTTTTTGGGTCATAACAAACAGTGTTTTTTTTGGCTTTGTCTAAAGTTGTTATTTCTCTAAAGCAGATAATGTTATTCTTGTCCCCTGAACGGGACAGTTCCACATGGAGCATCGTCTCTGTTTATTGTTTCAGGCCACAGACTCACTTTGCTCAAGTAAAGTGAATTGTGGTGATTCTGACATAATTAGCACAAATAATATTTAGATTGATGCTACTATTTAAAACATATTGTATTGTTGTAAGGAGATAAATGCAGTTGCAATGGATGCAACGTTGCAAAGGATTTCAGATAACTGGCCATGTCCCAAGCATATGAAGGACATTGAAACCCATTTAAAAATTTGACAAACTTTTTCTCTCAAAGCCTTTCTCTTGAGGCCTTTGCAGGTTCAGAAAGTGTCCGAATAAAGTGTATAATGTGTAAATAACGAAGGCGCGTCCCAGGGCTGGAAGCGTCTCGTTGGGGGGTCACTGAGCCCCATCTCTGCTTGTCATAAAGAGTGTTTTCAGTAGGGGGGGGGGGGGGGCGTCAGTGGCCCCCCCATGGGGCTTACGGTGGACCTTAATGTGTTTTCCAAGAGTGTGTGTGTATGTGTTGGGGAGAGTGTGTGTGTTACTGGATCAGTCATCTGAGCTCTTCATTTTGAAGTGTTTGCTTTTCCAATGTGAGCTTACCGTCCAACGGAACGATGACTTTCTTGCCCCGCTCAATCCCGCTCTCCCTCCCCGTCCTCACCCCTCACTCTGCCTGTATCTTATTTGCCCATCTCCCCCCAAGCCCCGTTCAACATAGTTATAATTAAAACCTGCCTACCAACAACACAGAGAACATCTGCCCAGCAGGCCAGGCCTTAGGGCCCTAATGAAAACCACATCCGCGTTGGGAGAGGTTATTCAGCAGTCGTATAATCTGCAGCGGTCCCAATCTGTGGATTGAATACGACTGATGGCGTTGGAGCTATGTCGTGGATAATAGAATGATCCCAGCACTTTGATTTATAAAGCCTGTTGACGAAGACACATGTTTAAGAATGAACCGAATATTATGCACTAGGATTAATTAGATTCACCTTTTGTGCAACTGTTCTGACTGCGTTGGCTCAGTGTTTAATTTGTGTAAGGAAATGTTGCATCACAATATTGTTAAAGTTTAAACTTTAATTATTTTCGTTGAATATTTCATATTTAGTTGTAAATTGAGGATGAGTGAAGCATTAATTTGATTTATTGATTTATTATAATTATATATAACAAAAATGGGTTTAAAGGTATGTTCATTGCTCCTTTAGCTATCTAATCATTCAATCAAATAATTATGCAATGGAAAGGAAATGTCCTTTTTTTTAATATTATATTTAATTAATTGGTATGCTGCCTCACCTACTGGTTTCCTGTACATACCATATTGCCACAATATTGAATAGTGATAACATTAGTCTTGTAGTATTATGGGCTCTCTCCTTTGGCCTTGTATATATATTTTATATCCTCTTTTTGTATAACCTCCAATGGAAGTGTCTGGGACGCTGAGAACACTTGTTTCACACATGGCAGGTTTATAGCCTTTATGAGTCCATATCATGCAGACAAGGATGACTGGAACATACACCTGCCTGGCCCTGTGAGCCAAAGAGTACAGAGACTCCTATGTTGGAACCAAACAAACGCTTGTTTCACAGGTGTCATGTTGCGTTAACAAAGCAAACTGGCTAAGTCAGGCCAAATGAGGTGTAGGTGTGTGCGTGTGTGTAGATGTGCATGCGCGGGCATGCATGTGTGTGTGTGTGTGTGTGTGTGTGTGTGTGTGTGTGTGTGTGTGTGTGTGTGTGTGTGTGTGTGTGAAAGAGTGAAAGGTCAATCAGAAACATTTAAGAGGTGTTCGAGAACTGCTGTTCCAGTGTAGTAGAATAAACACTTCTAGCTGATTGGTCATCGTCCTCACGTTAGTGTTCAGTGTTGGTCCGAAAGTTGCGACGTTTAGATTTTCTCATGATCTCCTCGCACAATGCTACACAAACACAACGCACTATTATAGGACGAATACAATATTTTGTCTTACAAATGTCAAAGGACTGTCTGTGACTTTTTAAGATGTGGGTAATTATACATCTCCCCACAAAGATAGGATAATCAATCGTTGTCAGGAACAAAGATCTGATTCAACTTGCATATTGTTCAGACAAAATTGTTTAATCCATTAATTAAAGTTACATTGTGCATTTTTTTTAAATGTAATCTAAAATACATTTGTTCATGAGGATGCTAACGTGAATTGCCATTGTCATTGTAGATTTCACTAGTTGTTCTTTTCTGGATTCGCTATTGATTGATGCTCCCTGGGGAACTTATGGTGAAATAATGTTTATTCTGCAGGAGGCCTTAGGCTGAATCAATGCACACACACACACACACACACACACACACACACACACACACACACACACACACACACACACACACACACACACACACACACACACACACACACACACACACACACACACACACACACACACACACACACACACACACCGAGCTCAGGTTTAGGTGAACAGGTGTGTGGAAGGCTATGGGGTCACTATCTAACTCAGGTTGGACCTAGTAATTTAGTTGAGCGGGGGATTTTCTCCTCCCTGTTAAGAAAGGCAATACAAAAGATTCAACTTGAAAGAGGAGAGGGGACACAGGGGCATGGACAGTTTAACTAAGATGAAGGACGATGTTATTTGAACCTCCAGTTGGGGAAAAATGCCCATTTTGATTGGTCTTTACATTTGCTCTAATTGAGCATGTGCGCAAGCGCTAGTCTCTTAACTTGTGCATGTCACACAGTGGGACGCTTGTATGTCTACACATGTGTGTTGCGTTTGTGTGTGTGTGTGTTGGATTGTGTTCACTCCGAGCCTCCTCCCTCCCTCCCTCCCTCTCTCTTGCTCTCTGTCGCTTCTCTCTCAAGACTGCATTTCTCTCAGCATGAGTGTTTAATCTTTTCAGGCCGGCGAATTGGTCTTGTGAATGAGTCCCAAGCCCTTTCTCTCCAGGAGCCCAGGAGATTATTCTAAAGCTCTAATCGCTGAGCAAACACAGCAGTCTTCTCCCGCTCCCATTCCACACGGGCCACAATATAGCACAACTCTTTTCTTTATCTTTTCCTTCTTTTTTTTTTGTCAACTTTTCTCTCACTTTTAACAGGCTGTGTGGATTTTTCGCTTTCGGGTGTATGTAACCTTGCTTACCGCCCTCCTCCGTGCTCCACCACCAGCAACACCCCCCGCCCACACAACCTACCCCTACTGAGTCTACCAACCAAATTTTGGTCAGGTTGGGGGGACAAAAAAACAATACGCTATGGCGCGTGATTGTTCTATCTGGTTGTTTGTTTATTTGTGTTTTTTTCTTATTTATTTATATATATATATATATATATATATATATATATATATATATATATATATATATATATATATATATATATATATATATCATAGCAGGAGAATTGACATGTAATTTAGAGTGCATTATTTTCTACATCGTCCCCGGGAACCTTTTGTGTTTGTGGGTGTGTTTGTTTTTTAATTAGTTTGTCAGCGGGGAGAATCTGCCGGGCTTATATGAAGGTGTCAATAGCCTAGGACTTAGAGCTTCGTCAATATTGTCTGGCCCCGTCGCGGTTAACCTGTACAGGCCGCTGGCATTTGGTGTAAAATAAATAGTGATTTGTCTGTTTTGTTTTTGTCCGTAGCGCCGCTTTCACCTCCTTCGAGAAGTTTTATTTACACCACGGTCCATGTGATTTTGAGTGGTATTTGCCTCTCTGTTTTATTTTTATTTTTTATTCCTCCCCTGTCGTCGTCCACGCGCGTCTCTGCGTCGGGGCATGGAAGCCGTGCGGCCCCTGGTCCTAATTCTCTCCCACAGGTCATCTTATGGTCCTGTAGAGAGGAAGATGTCACGAGCGGCGTGATGACTACAACATAAGGCAGTACAACGCCCCCGCCGCCCCCTTTCAGCCATGTTTAGGGCAGAATTTGAAGTAGTCAATACTGTGTTTCTTTTTTCCCCTTCCAGTATTTTTCTATTGGTTAATTTCATTCAATTCACAGCATATGTAAGACAAGGGCTTGCGTTTCCCATTTTCCAATCCGCTTTCTTTACACATTAAATTGGGTGACTGCAATTGATCCAGATTAAAAAATGGTTATTTGCGATAGTGTTTGCAGGTCTTGTGTGGTATCTAGCTAATACTCTAGGAAAGAAATGCTGAACTCTGATTTAAGGACATCAATGGTCTTTTTTCAGTCCAACGATTTGAGAAACGTACATATAGGAAAGTATAAAAATCCTATTAACTGTGCATTTCCTCCCTTTTCTTTCTCCCTCTCTTTTGGTTGCTCTTTCGCTCTCGCTCTCTCTCTCTCCTGGCCACAGAGAAAGCTGCTGGCCATCTACCTCCACAACGACGAGAGTGTACTTAGCAACGTCTTCTGCTCCCAGATGATGTGCGCCGACTCCATCGTCGCCTACCTGAGCCAGAACTTCATCACATGGGCCTGGGACGTCACTAAAGAAGCTAACAAGGCCAGGTACCTTATGGCGTGCTACATCAGCAGAACCATGGACAGCAGTGTGTGTATATGAGTTTATTCCACGGCGTTGTTCAATCCTTGAGCCTGACTCGTCATAACTTTCCACGGGTGTGCATTATTTTCAATAAAAGTTCTGAGTGAATGCGCTACATATCCAACGTTATGGACAAATATAAATGTTGACAAGATGTTTCCATGCCAACCGAAAAATCAATAAAGGCACAGTGACGCAGAAGAAAATGTATTTAATTTGAATAAGAACAATAATGTTGGATATCAATGTCACTGATATCTAATCGATGTTGGTAATTGTGGTATGAGCTTACATCGTATATTAAAGAAAGGTAGATAATTGATCTTGAAGATAAGAAAATATTTTATCCATGCTGACTCAACATAGGGAGGTTTCATCTGCAAAGAATATCATGTGATTGGTTTTCTGACTTCTGCCTACTGCCAATATCTGAAGCCCATGGCTGGACCTATATTTCTGTATCTTTGTGCGGTCTCTTTAACTTGAGAACCTTTTGAAGGAGACCGTTGCGCATTTGAACAAAAGATGTTTGCGGGATGTTGTGCTCTGATTGGCTGGACTTGACTAATCTGTTTGAACGCAGGGGCCATGGGGGTTGAGCCCTGAGTTCAGACATCTCCATCTCTGTGGTCAGTGGGACGGCCGAGCCTATTCATTGTGGTAACATTAAGCCATACGAGGGCCTGATGGCGGTGTTTTGTTATTTAACTAGACTGAGACTTTCTTCCACTGTTCACACGGCCAAACACCAGATGTTGAAGATCTAGAGCTAGGAGTGGCCAAAAATCCGCTTTTATGCATGTGCAAGCTCTACACCCTCTCGATATAAAATCAGATATGTTGCCCATATAGCCCATGGGGCCTTTTGGCTCTTAAGCCGAGGGCCTTATCTTAAATTGTATGTAGCTATGACATTCACATTTGAGGTGTTGAGGAGAGCCAGGGCAAGGACATGTCCCCTGTTCACCCAGAGTCGGTTATCAGCCCAGCGTTGACAATCCTTCACCGCCTCTCCTCAGTGCACCTCGCCCATTCATTTGAACCACTTTCTTTCTTTCCCTCTTTACCTCCCTCCTTCTCCATTCTCACTCTCTCTCTCTCTCTCTCTTTCTTGCTCGGTCTCTTTCTCTCCCTCTCCCCCGTCCCTGCGTTATGAATGCCCCCTGGTAGGAAGCGTTTAAGAAAAGCCCCTCACCCTCTGACCTCACCCCATCATTATTCCCTTTAGAGATATTCACCGCTTGCTTCATTCCACACTCTTTCTCTCATTCTCCTTCTCTCTTTTTCTTTCTCCTTTTGCTTTTTGCCCCAGCGGAGTCTTTTTTATTGCTCGTAGAAAAAAATGCCAGGCAACATCTGGGGCTTTTCATCGCACACAGCCAGTCACAGCTTCCCCGCTAACGCATGCATGCACACATGCACAGGTGCCCCACGTGCACGCTTGCATACACATGCACTGTCGCTGGTGAATTCTCACGCTCCATGGTTGATCCAGAGTGCCGAGTGATTGGCATTAGTCACAGGGGCTGTAACGAAGGTGTGTGTGTGTGTGTGTGTGTGTGTGTGTGTGTGTGTGTGTGTGTGTGTGTGTGTGTGTGTGTGTGTGTGTGTGTGTGTGTGTGTGTGTGTGTGTGTGTCTCCGCGCGCGCTATATGAATCTGCTGCTATTGGAATGTAGAGTTGCCTCTCTTTATTCTCACAGTCCTCAATGTTTAATGATTAATTATGCATAACGGCAGCACTGCTGATTGCATGCTAATGTGTAATTGTCCCCCATGGGAACGGCATGTGATCTATCACAGACACGACAGTCTCTCTGCACATTCCAAATATTGAAACGTTTAATAGAGGAGACTAAACTGATTTCTTTTTTTCTGCCGTCATGCTTTGTGTGGAAATATGAGTCAGTTCTTGTATGGCGATGTGTCCATTCATTGGACCAGCATGGTGCCTAGTCACCAGTTCATTAAGATTAATTATAACTTATACATATATACTTGTGTATATATTGTGTGTATGTTGGTGATACTAATGAGGAAATTATTTGCAAATTATAACGACGTTGTTACTAATTATTTAATTGTGCACCCATTTTGTTTATGTATAGCTCCTAGACTTGCAGCTATACAGAAACTAAATCCATGATTATAACAATACACATGATTTCGACATACAAAATAATTCTACATAATAACACACGCACAAACACGCATATAGGTACATAAAAATGCAGTCAAAATGTTTTTTCTATGAATCGTACGACTAGTTTATTGCTACACCCTTATTCCTAGTAATTTCACACGCACTGCAGGACGAACACAAAGCAAAAAAATGCAAACCACTCAATGTGTCCCGCACACTTGACTGTTGGCTGTCCTTCGACCCAGATGCAAACGTGATTACCATTGGTGAGAGGACGTGGGCCCTCGTCCAATCATAACATGTCCTCGCTCGTTTTTTAAAGCAATAACGCCCAAGTAACACACTGAGCACAAGACGCGCTGCATCCGGTTCCCATACATGTGGCGGGGCGGAAAGATTTCCCGCAGCGCAACTGTACCCTCCTGGATCTGCAGCTGCCAATCCCAGCCCCTGCCGTCGTGCCGACCGCCTGTCGTCTCTGGTGCTCAGCCACCGCACTGACGGGGGAGAACGTTAACTTGACTTGCTGGGGGGGGGGGGACATTATCCATTTTAGCTATCTGAGTGTGCTTCCAGACGCGTTAGGGTTGAGTGCGGTGACGAATTTGAACATGTCCATCACATTAGTCGCCCAACCAAGAGCCAAAAGGTCATGAATGTTGAGGTTTTTTGTTTTGCAGTTTTTGTACGTGGTTTCGCGACTTTGGTAATGAGGGTGTTTTTCTTTTTCTAAATTTGACATGTCTGGTGAGGATTGTGTCAGGGCCTCTGGGTGCCTTGAGTGTAGCTCCGGCTGCATTCTTTAGCGAGATGCTTTCGCGGCAGGTTTAGGAAGCCCTGAACTGTTCACCTCAGCTCCCTGGGGTTAGCCCCACTTCCTCCTTCACTCACTGTTGTGTCAGTACTTGTTCCATACATGGGTCTGTATCCATGTGTTCATGTTCCTTTCCTGCTCCTGTAACTCTGAGGCAGGCGCTGAGGGCAAACCACGATTCTGCATCCAAGGAGTCGTTCCCCATTTAAAAAGTCATTATTATCCCACCATTTTTTTCTTATCTCCACGATGACTGAATGGTGATAATGTCGAGTCCTTAAATGCAGAAGCACAGCCTAAGAAAGCCTTGAACTGACCCCTGAGAAGACGACGGAGTGTGTTTGATGAGGGTAGTGAGATTGGGTTTCCCTTCAAGGTGGCGTCCATTGTCACCCCAGACTTTCATTACAGTTTAGAGTTTCCCTCCGAGCTATTGTTGTGGTCGGCCTTGGCTGAGGGCTTTACAAGAACCAGTGTCAAGATCAAAACGCACTGCAGGAGTTGGGGTACCTTGACAGCCCCCGTTTGAGAAGGGCTACGCCAGGTCACAGGAAGTTCAGGGTTTAAAAGTATGTAAAATGTGCCCTGGGTCAGATTTATTTATCTATTTAGCAGAGATGTTTATTAGGGGTCTAGCGTTCATCTATACAAAACATATTTGAAGGCCTTAATTTTCTTATTCTTCTCATGAACATTTCTGAGTTGATGTCTTAGCTTTTTTCAAATAGAGTAGGTCGACCATTTGAGTGGATTGTTCGAAAACAAGGCAGAACAACAAAAGCGTTGAGGAACATCGATACAGTTTAATCCGAAGTATTTTTACATTTGAAAATGCAACATTCCTGACATTCACGATTATCCCGATTCATCCCAGAGCGTTCTCGTGCTCACACCTGTTCCAGCATTCGGAACTTGGCCCGAGTCTCTCTAGTCTTAACTTTAATTCATGTTTTTAATTTGAAGGCAGTCTGTTCCGACCACACCACCTCATCTCCCCCTGACCCTCTGCCACTCTGCCTCGTTCCATTACTCCTGCATTTTACCAGCCCAGTTATTAAAGTAGATCTTATTAAAAGGAGGCGGCGGCGGCAGGAGGAGGAGGAAAAAGCTAATCTATATTTGCATTCACTCTATAGCAATTCATTAATATTATGACATTTACAGCGAGCGCTGGGCAGGGCTCCGGCTGCCTGCTACCCTTTTCCTTCCCTGAAATGTTAATTTAAAAAGTTCTGTCTTTGTAATGGAATAAGAAATCCTCTCTTGCCCTATCAATTCAGGGAGCCTGGTGAGGAATACTAATTTATATGCGGGTTCCTATTTAGACAGCGTGTCACTCTGATGGAACGAGGGAAAAGGCAGAATTGGTTTTAAAGTCTTTAATGCCGTGAGTTTGGTGTATTTCTCCTTTGTGCTTTGCATATGGAATGTCGGTAAATACACACACGTGTGTGTGTGTGTGTGTGTGTGTGTGTGTGTGTGTGTGTGTGTGTGTGTGTGTGTGTGTGTGTGTGTGTGTGTGTGTGTGTGTGTGTGTGTGTGTCAAGGCAGGCGGGTCTAATACACACAAATGTGTCTGTAATGGACTCAAATGTAACTCCTCTAGCCTATCCATTTGCCTTTGTTATCATATTTGCATAATTTGTAGCCGCATGTCTGTTAACCACGGCAGAGACGAGGCCTGTGTGGGAAAAAAAGAAACTAATTTCCGCCCTAATTTTTGTGTTCCAGACTACTCACCATGTGCACAAGGCATTTTGGCAGTGTGGTGGCACAGACCATACGGACCTACAAGACGGACCAGTTCCCCCTGCTCCTCATAGTTATGGGCAAACGCACGTCCAACGAAGTGTTAAACGTCATTCAAGGTTATTATAATCTACGACTCAAATGTTTTTCCACCCATTAGAATTCATTTCAATATTTCCTTTTCATTTCAATGTTAATTTCAATGCCCTACTTGGTGATCATTCTTTTTGTGTCTACAAATATTTCTGCGGGGTCCAACGGTCCTCTCTCTCTCTCTCTCTCTCTCTCTCTCTCTCTCTCTCTCTCTCTCTCTCTCTCTCTCTCTCTCTCTCTCTCTCTCTCTCTCTCTCTCTCTCTCTCTCTCTCTCTCTCTCTCTCTCTCTCTCTCTCTCTCTCTCTCTCTCTCTCTGTGTCTGTCTGTCTTGACTCCTTGTTGTTTGTTGATGTGTTTAGGGAACACGACAGTGGATGAGCTGATGATGAGGCTAATGGGGGCCCAAGAAATCTTCACAGCACAGCAACAAGAGGACATCAAGGACGAGGTAAGGGGGAATCCACCGTTTTCCTTTTTCCGCTGGGACCAAATAGAGGTTCCTTGTGGTAGACATTCAAGGGTGGAAGTCATGGTTTGTTATTGAGAGTTAAACTGTTGGTTTGGCTCCATAACCAAAATGACTTGAATGTGTCCCTCCGATTTGGGATCAAACCCACTACACACCCTATTTACTGGTAACGATCAGTAGTACAGTAACCCAGGTGTACACAGAGTCCCCCGTACCAACGACCAACAGTGTCTAGCTCTTGTGAGGGAAGGCCACTTGAGTGGGTCTGATGTCGGGCGACGTGAGCAGAGCTAAACGACAACATGCTGGGACACATCACAAAGAGTCGTAAGAGGAATGCAAACAGCATACATGCCATTGAACTCAGAGTCCAGAGTGGGGGGTACAGCACCCTTTCGCCCCCCGACCCCCCCCTCCCCTCTCTCCTTTTAGTGTGAGTCGACTGTGGCCTTTCGGTGTCTGAATAGGCACAGGATACAGAGTTGTCCCCTGAGTCAACCTCGTGTGTCTGCCCGTCGGTGCGCTCCGCGGCCTCCATCCTCCGCGGCCCTGCGTTTAATCCAATAGACCCAGGACAAACACCATTCAAGGGCTCCGCTCCGCAGAAGAAAGCCCAGCCGCCGTGGCTCTCCCCCCTTTCATGTCGGGAGAGACGGCCCGCTCTCTGGGACAGTACGACGAGAGAGGTTTCCCTCACTGTCAAAGACTCCCCCCCCCCCCCCCCCCCCCCCACACACACACACACACACACACACAAACCCAGTCTTCCCTTTGTGTCCGTCAAAGAGTGAGCTCGCCCTTTTTCGGTTGTTGGTTTGGTCAATGACTTCAATCAGGGTCTGGAATACAGCTCTATGCGCCTTTTGCTTTGCAGGCCGTTGGATGTTTTAGTGATGTTGATCTCTTTTTTTTAAAGGAAGATCATCTGTTTGCATCAAACAGTTCCATTGTGAGCAATCACCTGGAGCATTGTTGGCTTGTTGGGAAAGTGAAAGTACAACTTGTTTCTACTGTAGAGAGGTGGTACAGTTTACATTTTCTCTCTACTATTAGCATTAGTATTTGCAGCATATTATTACCATTATATTTCAAAATAAATTATTCAAATAGTATTGGTACTATTTTATTAGCATTAGATCAAAATAAAGTTCAAGTATTCGTAGTATATTATTAGCATTAGTTTACAGTGTATATATTTTAGCATCAATCGTTTATTATGATTAATAGCATATATTGTGTTTTTAATTTTGACCAAACCATCATTGTCTTCCAATGGGACATATCGTATGGCTTTGGTCTGCACAGTCGATGACGCGAGACTTCACCCTGTGACCTCAGGTTCCCCCAGACTATTAAGTCACTCAGACATCTGCCTTGCCTATGTTTGACTACTGTAACTAATTTAGTCCAGTGTCACACCATCATAGGTATTTAGCCGTCTCAAATCAGCCAGTCACCCGTGCAGTGAGTCAACTCTGCTATCTCAACAATGTCTTACCCCGTCCATGGGAACCTAGGGGATCATGGACTGTGTCGTCACCGCCAGCCCCGCGGCACGACCTCTCCTCTCTGTGTTTAGTCGGTGACTCTCAAGGGATGGAGATCTGCAGTCACATCAAATGACAAGAAAATGTCCTCTTGACACAGATCAAGCCTGCTCAACAGAAACCACCAGAGCTATTCTGATGATGTACCTGTCGTGATTCACAAGGTTGCGATTGGGGTGTTGGATGTTGTCTGCTAGTGTGTTCTTGTTGTTTGGTACATAGTGCTCATTCCGTTTGTCTGTAGGCAACTGTGCCACATGCCTTGAGTAGTTCAAGCTTGTGTGGGTAAAGTAAAAAGGCCCTCCCTCATTAGCGTTCATTTGTGAGATCTTGAATGCTTTAATACAGAGTGAGTCATTAATGGGTTGCACAGGTTCTTAAAGGTGTGACTCTATTGGGACGGTCACTTGTATGCTAAAACAGGAATTATTGTGTTTTTAATTTTTCAAACACCGTGATCAATACCATACCTATTTCTTGATCATACTAAAAGCATGTGACCTTCCGTTTACCATCATGTGTAAACCTCATTGTAATACATGAGCTCTCTCTAAAACCTCATTGTAATACATGAACTCTGCTTTCGTTTATCTGTTCATTTGGACATTACTTTGCCTTTATGTTGGGGGCAGTATACTTTTTTAAAAGACCATTTGCCGTATACTACACTTTATTGTAATCACAATCAGATCGTTTTTTCTCACTCAAATGCTTTAGACCGGTAGAAGTGCGCCACATATTGATGTAATCAGATTGCAATATGCCAGTGTGAATGAGGCTGTGTCAGAGCTGCTGGGGACGAACAGGAAGGCCCATCTCTTTAATTATGAGTGAAGTGTGATAATTGCACAGGCATCAGGCTTCGTAGGGGAAATGGCTCGTGATAATGCAGCCGATGAGGGTGTGATGCACATCCAGGATTATTCTGCACCGGTTCGAACAGCCACAGGAATTCCACTATATCCTCCAGCTGACAAGATCCCTTCCGTCTCTGGGGTGAAGTCAACCTTAACGTGCATCCCAAATGTTAGGGTTGCGGCAAAGATCTCAATCCTCGCTGAGTCTTGTCTCTCTTCACCACTTACCCCTCCTCCCCCCCCCCCCCCCCCCCCTCTTTCTCTCTCTCTTGACTTTCCTTTTCCCCTCCTCCTCTGTCTCCTTCTCGCTCTCTCTCTATCTCTCTCGCTCTCTCTTTGCTCTTCAACTTCGGCAGTGAGACACGACCGCAAACGTCTAGCCTGCTTAGACATTCCAGTCTGAGAGTGACTGTTGTGTCTGTGGAAGTGGAAGCAGCTGGCCCGCTACGTTCTAGAAGAGACTACAAGCTAAACACACCGGCTCGCCGCTCAGCCGCGGTTGGCTTCTGTTTGTTTTGTGAGGGCTGATGTGTTTTGTTGTCTTTTTTTCCAGGTTGCTAATGATGCCATTTCCTGCATGTCCATATAAAGGGGGCCAATGTCAGGTTGCTTTATTCTCATTTCAGGACCTGGGAAGACGCGGAAACAATGCAATACACATGGCTATCTGTGAATGGCTTTAGTTGTATACAGAAAAGCAGGGCGTTTCCTTTTGATAAACAATTTCAATATTGTAGGGCGCAGTTGTGCCGCACAAAAAGTGTTTCTCTTTAGCTTGTGTGTGTGTGCTTGTGTTTTTTTTGTGTTTGTATTGTTTGCGTGACTTTGAATTCATACACTGATGGTCTTTTACTGATTTCTTTGAGGCCGTCCCGCTGCCATTCAACTACAGTTTCTTTTAACCGTTCGAACGTATTATGTGTACTCAAAGCACCAATGTATCCTTTGCAAATTCAAACTCAATGCAACAATATGGCACATCTCTTTTTCTAGGCCTAACCCCAACCTCGCAGCGCATTATCCCTCTCATCGCCCACAATAGACGCCGTACCTTGTCACATCCTGGCCGGCCCCCAGTGTGGGCCCCCATAGAGCGGAGGGGACAAATGGCTGCGCGCTATCAGCACAATGGGCCCAATTATTTAGGCTCTGCTCTTCACAAAACACCTTGTCCCCACAGCAGGTAGAGCGCGTCCCCTTTCCTCTGTACAAACAGCAAAAGAAAGTGAATGAAAGGGAAAAGAGGAAAAACAGATGGGGGGGGGGGGTTGGGGTGGGGGTGGTGTTGGGGTTGGGTGGGGTGCGGGGGGGGGGGGGGGGGACCTAAAAGAGGCCCCCTGGCAAAGGACGAGCCTGCCAGAATGAACCGCTCCCCGCTCGCTGCTCTGTTATACCTGGTGTTTGAGTCCCACCATGCACAAGGTCTTCCATGGCTCCTGTTGCACAAAGATGTTTGTCTTGTCCCTTGGTCAACACATGCCTTGAGTGCCCTGTTGTACTTCAGCTAAACTGTCTTTTGTTTCCTTTTGTTTTCTCTCTTTCTCTCTCTCTCTCTCTCTCTCCCTCTCCTTCTCTCTCTCGCTCTCTCTCTCTCTCTCCCAGGACGAGCGCGAGGCGAGGGAGATGGTGAAGCGAGAGCAGGACGAGGCCTACCGCCTGTCCCTCGAGGCCGACCGTAAGAAGGTACACTGACGGGCCTGGGGCTGGGGACGGCCATTTTGTTGTCTTGGACCTGGGTGAAGGCCAACATGCCAGTCAACAATCTGGTTATGGCAATGAAACAACGGCCCAACCCACGGCTGTTGTTGCAATTTTTAATTTCAACTGTCAATCCCGTCAGTCAGGATGATGGGTTTACAACCGCACGCTACCTCAGAGTGCGACGGGCCGTGGACGCGAAGCGTGAGGAATATGTTAATAATAATAATGTGTTTGCGTTGCAGAGAGAAGCACAAGAGAAGGAGGAGGCGGAACAGGTGCGCCAAGAACAAATGAGGAAGGAGCAGGAAGATGAGAAGGAGGTGAGCAGGGGATAGTCCATCAGTACCAAAGCCACTTTCCTTTGGTTTTTCTTTCACCGAGCCATTCATTCATTATAATCATTTATAAGGCACCGGAGGGGTGGAGCAATATTACCTCAATTGTTTTGGGATTCATCCTTTGGGATCCAATACAGTCTCCCTTTTTTTCCAGGTATTATGTATTGTCGATAGCGGGTCCTATTTACTGTGGACGCCGTTCTGTTTCCTACATAACCCCATAATCAAATAGTCCATTTTGTAATGTGGGATGTTTATAATTTTCCAGTGATTGGCTCCTTTGTTTAGTACTGTAGCATAGCGAGTATCCAGCGGAGGTTTCATATGGGTGTCCGTGCGTTCACCGCCTTGTTCCTCAGTGTTGTATTGTGAACTGTTTGCGTTTCGTACATGACGTGCCACTCACAGGGTAGCATTGGCCGAGCCAGCAGTTGTTTATCCAGTGTATTATCCCCCGTCACTGCCGCCAGGACTGCAGAATGAGACAAATATATTGCAGTATCGCTAAAAACCTTTCAGTCGCTAAACCACATTTGTGTTGCATGTGTGGTGTAGATGCACACACACACACACACAAGTTCAATTAAGTTATTGTTCCGTTTAAACGCTGCGTATTTGTATAGGGTTCTTATTGAAGCGCAGGTGGACAAACGACAATGTACAATTTCTGACGCACAAACATACACACATTGGCTTACATATACATGGCCACACACATGCATAGACAGTCTTCAGTAAACACACATTCACTCCCAGCAATAATTGCATGTGAACAGGACACACACACACAGACACACACACACACACACACACACACACACACACACACACACACACACACACACACACACACACACACACACACACACACACACACACACACACACACACTGCTTGCGGGTAAAAAAGAAAAACAATATTGTGTGTGAAGATGGCACCAGTGTATTAATGGTCCTTTAGTGGAACATTGCAGCCCTGGCTGATTGCTGTTTACTCAGCAGCAGTTAGCCTCAGGCCACTGAAAGGTATCAGGTGACCCAGCTCGCTCAGGTGATTTGTCTCCAAATTTAAAAAGACTACAACAAAAGACGGCCTTCTTAATTATATCACTGTTGTCCACTGCGCAAACTCGTGTGTGTGTGTGTGTGTGTGTGTGTGTGTGTGTGTGTGTGTGTGTGTGTGTGTGTGTGTGTGTGTGTGTGTGTGTGTGTGTGTGTGTGTGTGTGTGTGTGTGTGTGTGTGTGTGTGTGTGTGTGCGTGTGTGCGTTTTATAAACAACAAAGGACACTATAACCATCGCTATGGTTATACTGGTCATCACCGCTGTGTCATTCTTATTTATGTCCCTGCTCCTGCCGCAAACTCGTTGGTTTCCATGGCGTCCCTGGTCGGAAGTGCTAGCATTATGCTACACTGCAGCCATCCACGTGGGGTTTAGCGACAGCTGCCTCTCGGAGACCGGACAATGGGGGCCTCGGTGGGTCGTCATAACCGTAGCTCGTGACCTGAAGGGTGAATTAGCCTGTGCTGTTCCACCGTGGAGGATGGACGTAGTAGTACAGTTTGTTGTAGAAGGTTTGATGAGTGCAACTCCCCGTAGTGATAAAAACAACAACATCTAGTTTGTTCTTATGACCACTGTCAGTTAGCTAACTGACGGTGGTCATAAGAACAAACTAGATGTTGTTGTTTTTTTTCAACAAACCAGGAAAGATATATATGAAGTAGTAAATACAAATAGACACTGTTTTCAACGCCTTCAATTACAATCATGATAACTAACCATTTCTTCTCTGAGAGCTGCTGAGGCAGGATAAAACCTTTTTTTTTTTTATAATTTCTCATGTACAGAAATAGAAACTTGTGTGTCATACTGTATATTGTTTCAAGTTTTTCTTAAAAATCAGCAATATTCAAGCACAAACTATAGGGTAATTAACGTCTTCGACTGTTGTGAACAGTCAAAAACAGAAGCAGTCGCAGGAGATACCAAAGTGCGACTGGGAATTAGGGTTCGGTGCTTGTGTACCTTTGTGCAACGCAAAGGAAGATGAAAGTAAGAGTAGATGAATTGAAGGGTGTGTCAGTGTGTGTGTGTGTGTGTGTGTGTGTGTGTGTGTGTGTGTGTGTCCATACCTCCTACGTGCATGTGCACGTGCACCCCCAGCCATGCAAATGTTTTTGTGTTTTTACAGCCATGTGCCCATGTGGTTTGGTGTCACTTTGTGTGTGTGTGTGGGGGCGTGGCGGTGGTGGTTCTGCTTCTTCCGCACCCTCCCCCAGTCTGTTTGTTCTGTCTGTGGTTAGCATGGCGGCGCTAGCAAGGTGAATAGACGCCAGGAGGGATGGAGCCATGCACGCTTCTTTGGGCGCAGCAGGCCGTGGTCTCTCTCCCTCTCGTGTGTTTGTGTGTGTGTGTGTGCGCCACCCCCCCCCCCCCCTTCCCCCAGCCTTGTGGTGTTTTAAGTAGGGACGCTTGCACTGTCATATGTGCACACGTGTGTATGTGGTTGTCTTTGTCTCTATGTGGTTTTGTGTTAACCTTCCGGGTGCACCCTCCTGTGTGAATGTGTGTGTGTGTGTGTGTGTGTCTGTCCCCGGGGTCTCCTTTATCTCAGTCAGCATCAGCCAGGGTACCTGGGGGACGTGTCGTAGCTGGGCGGCACGCGCCCTGCCCTGCCCACCAGCACACCAGAAGCTGCTAATGAGCTACTGTTGTACACTCTTATGAAATATAATTGCATTATGCTGTGTAAATAAAGCCGGGGCCTGTTGTCACAGCATATGCTCCCCGGCTGGCCCAACACGAACAACAAGCTGGGGGAGGGAGCGCTGGTGGGAGGGGGCGGGGGTGGGAGGGGGGGGGGGGGGGGGGGGGGGGGGTGGCGGGGACAACGAGGGCGGAGAGGAGGCCAGGGGAAGATGTTGGAGCAGGGTCTCGGAGACGCTGGAGAGTTGATTAGCTTTGCTTGTGGAGAGCAGAGTTGATGGCGGAGTTTTGGTGTCTGTTTGTTTATTTAATAATACATTTAATTTAGAGGCGCCTTTCAAGACACCCAAGGTCAAGAGGACCTATTGACCCTATTAAAGGGTACCCCTGTTAAAGGGGACCTATTATGTTTTTTTCGGCTTTTATGACCTATAAACGTTGTTATAATGATTGATAGTCATGTTTAACCATACTAAAGTGTTAAATAATGACGTACATGCATTTCGACGTATTCCTTGCTGACAGTCTGGGGTGGCTGTGCAGAGCGCTAAACACAACGTTTGCTATTCACTTGTTCACATTTCCGGGAAATCCTCTACGTAGAGGTACTCCTGCCACGCCCCCATATGCCTGGTCAAATCTGCCCGTGCGCGCGCTTCAAGTCCACACTTTTCACTTCACAGTGTAGCTTTGCACGTTTGTGGAACAATGCCTTCTGCTCCCAAAAAAATGTTTTGGTTGTGAGGGAAACTTATTTAATTTATTTGGTTTTCCGAAAGATTACCTTTGCTGTAGTAGGCTACATGCACCCGCAAAAGGAGGGGCTGGAGCTCGACTGCCCTTCGCAGGTCTTCCGGAAGGTAACCAATCACAACAGAGTGGGGTTGGCAGGAGGGGGGCGAGGGGGCGGAGAAGGACGAAACCGAGCATTGAGAGAGAATGCTGAAACCGCCCAGATGAGAGGAAGAGTTTCCCGAAAATCTACATCGTTTTTTGTGCTGTGATTCGTGTCAGGTTGCGCTATAGGAGTCATTAATAAGAAATGAAGACCAGAAAAGTAGTATAATAGGGTCTCTTTAATGTCGATATTGGGCAAAAGATTGTGTGCAAAATATTTCAACGGAATAAGGTCACCCAGCACAGCTTTACATATTTTAAAAACGTGAATGCTATAAGTCCAAGGTTGATTTAAGATTCGTATGCATTCCCCAGATTAACGAGATATTGCGGTAGTGCGCCAAATCATTGCCACTTCAAAAACGTTCAAACTCATCAAACTCTATCCACCAGGTGTTTCATAAGGTGCTGTGTCCCGCCCTTCATCCCCTCTTCTGTCCTCTCTGCTCCCCCTCCCAGGCCATCCGTCTGTCCCTGGAGCAGGCCCTACCGCCGGAGCCCACCCAGGAGAAGGGAGAGCCAATCAGCAAGCTGCGTATCCGCACGCCGAGCGGCGAGTTCCTGGAGCGGCGTTTCCTCGGCAGCTGTAAGCTGCAGGTCCTCTTCGACTTCGTGGCGTCCAAGGGGTACCCCTTCGAAGAGTTCAAGCTGCTCACCACCTTCCCTCGTAAAAATGTACGTAGGACGGCCGTAAGGCTCGCACGTAATACCAACACGCTCCTCCACACCCACCCACTCGACGGCGCTGTGGGCGGGGTCCGAGGCGTGTGAGCAGAGAGACGGTGGGATTTGGGTGGGATATTGAAGAGAAACAACCCCAAGATAACACACTCTCCCTGCGCTCCATTTCCCCGCCATTGATAGAATATCGCTGAGTGCATGGCTGTGCTTGACGGGCGGGAGGATTTCTCTGATTCACTGAATCGGGAAGAGAGGCCTCGATTGTTCAGAAATGAGACGGGAGTGATTCAAATCGAAATGGGCTCATTGAAAGAAGGGCCCTCCCCACTCCGAAAAGATCTTCTCACAGCGCATATCACTCACTAATGGCTGACTTTCTAACCAAGCACACTCAAATAACAGCTATTAAATGTTAACCTACCATCCATTTAAGCTATCAGAAACAGCAACGAGCACTGACCCATATCTCCTTATCTATGTGCATCTCTGAGATGGGGAGATATCATTCGAAGGGGTAGAAGATATCTGCCTTCCTCCTCCTCCTCCTCCACCACTATCACAAGCTCAAATTACTGCCGGCTCTCTGTCCTCCTTCTCTTCCTCTCTGCTGGAGATTTCCACGGCTGTAATTGGCTCCGGTGTCCCAGCCCGAGGGCAGAGGTCCGCCCGGGGTGTGATGCCCGGCCGGGCCTCCTGGGCCTGGCTTGTGAGGGGAGGGACAGCGGGCCACACCGCTGAGGGGACTGGCTCTGTACCTGTCGCCCGGCCCCAAGGCTGTACTTTTGCTGTATGTTTGTGTTGCGCACGTGTGTGTGTGTGTGTGTGTGGATGTGTTTTTAGTTTTTATCGTACGTGTGGTTGTTGATTCAGTGTGGGGCCTTGGGCGCTGTGCGGCGACGGGCACGTTCCCACGTCTGTGTGTTTGTTTACGCGTACCTGCGAAAAGGATCGGCTAAGCCAACCGCTAAATCCAGGCGCACCTGCCCGGGTGTATATATTGGGTGAATATTAATTAGTATCAGCCCATTGTGTATACATTACACTCTGTCAGTGTTAGGATACAGTTGTCAGCACTAACGGGAGTATTCTCTATGGCTCGCGCTGCAGCCAGTCGGCTGCAGTCTCTCATTAAGGGGCCTAGGCTGCAGCACTCTGCTCGCTGGCTAATGAGCACTGCTTTAACTACCTGCTTAATTAGCCTTGCTGCTGGAAACAAAAATGAGATTTCCATTAATCAAGAGGGGAGTTTGCGCGCGCATGCAACGATTCTCTCTCTCTGTGTGTGTGTGTGTGTGTGTGTGTGTGTGTGTGTGTGTGTGTGTGTGTGTGTGTGTGTGTGTGTGTGTGTGTGTGTGTGTGTGTGTGTGTGTGTGTGTGTGTGTGTGTGTGTGTGGGCCTGCCCAGGCAGTGTGCCATGGCGGTCTGCAGGGAACGCTAGGCGCACAAACACCTCAAACTAACACACGCGCACACACGTCTCAAACTAACACACATCGCCGCCGCCACGCTCTCGCCCCGGCGCCGCAATCAGCCACTTCAACACATCCACAAATATTTTCAAGCGACGACATGCCTCGCTCACAACTTTGTCACTTAAAGGATTCACAGTTGTCTCTTTATAATCAAGAGTAAACATGTGTTTGAGACAGAGATAAAGATGTGTCTGCATCGCAGAGGAAATTCGGGGCAGAAACAGGACGGCGGGATTAGAGGAGGGGGGGGGGGGGGGAACAGCGGATGGGACGCTGACTCTGCAGAACGGGATGAGACGGGGGGGGGGGGGGGGGGGGAAGAGAGAGCGGGGGAAAATCCTAAACAAAGAAAACATTTAATTTAGAGATACATTCTGCGAGTATGGAAGAACAAATAAAAACAACAAGCGGAGGAGAGCTGAGGGAAGAGAGTTGCTTCCAGAAAACAAAAGGCGAGAGATTTGGGGGATGGCTCCGGGCGGTGGGGGGGGCTGGGGGGGGGGAGACGGTGCGGAACACAGGCCTCGCTTCTAATCCGGCAGCTCTGTAATGTAATTAAATGAGAGGGGTGCGCAGGGGAGCCTTCATCCACTCCAGACGCTCCCCCTGCCGTGCTGCCAGCAGCCCAGGATGGAGGATCCACCACTATTGCATTTCTTCAACGCCACAACTGTTGAAACCTTCCTTTTTTCTTCGGCGGCTTCTCTCGTCTTTTGTTTGCTCTGTTTTTTTTTTTTTCTCGCAGTGTTGCCTTCTTCTTCCTTCTCGGCTGAATTGCCATTACTGTTGTCTTCAGTATTGCGGCGGAAGAAAGCAAAAATATATATATTTGTGGATGGGACTGAAATACGCACCGTAACCCAAAAAAACGGGATACAAGTTGAACCACCTTGCCACACAAACAGCCGGTTCCTGCGGGTCAAATAGATAAAAAACAAATAAAGGACGAAATGGAAATAAATTGAGATCATCAAAACGCATGCCAAAACCATACGATCCCCCTCCCTAGATTTGCGCCGTGGCAGATCCCCGTGTGTCGCCCAGCGGGGGACTATAATTACCCCCGGTTTTTTGGACGGCGTCTCCTCCTCAACATTTGGTTGCGAGCGGCTTAGCTCCTCGCGGCGCTACAGCAGCCTGTACACTGGCAGCATGTGTAGCCGGCTTTGTTGTGCCCTGCTAACTTAGCCTCTCTTAGTGGCGGGCTGCTACTCCGAGGGACGGCTGCAGAGGGAGAGTCTCGCTTAACCCCCGTCTTTGGGCAGCCCTGGGGCACCGAGCCGTCTCGGTGGTGGATCCTCGGCAGCAATTCAGCATTTATGAATGGAGATGAGGGAGAGATGCTGTACAATTGGCCCCGCAATATGGGCGTGGAATATAGCTGGCAGTTGAGGGACCTATACGTTATTTTGGGGGTCGTTGATTTCAGTTGTTGTTTTTTTTATTCAGAAGCAGCCATGTCGGGATATAAATAAATCGTGCCGTAGAGTTTATTGTATCGCAGAGGCCTGTTAGCCCGTCCTCTTTAGACGAGCGAGAAAGCGTGTTTAGACGCCATGAGTCAGACCCAGGCTCATTATTCCTCCCCTTCACAGTTTTTCGCTCCTCGCCCGAAGCAGCTTCTGTGACAACCCAAACACGGTCTGAGCAGCATATTATTCTTGGTACTGTGATACTGTACCCTCTTCCTGCTTTCCCACTCTCCTAATCTCTCCTCCAGCTCCGTCTCAAACAAATGTTTGAACTGTGCAAATTCAGCCAAATGCTTCTTAGACAAAACTTAAGATGCAGGGAAAATAAACAGAGCTGTTCAAAAACGACGCAGCGTGGTCTGTGGACGGCTGTGAGATGGATTTCACATCTGCACCGAAACCGGTTGTTGGGGGGTTTTTTTTCACTCTGAAAGAATTATGTTTCGCAAAAGAACTATTGCAGTTTATTGGTAAAGTGGTTCGGATTAATCCGTCCCCATAACATCCTGTTTGAGGCATCGGACCCACACGCCTCCTTCAGGACACCGACGCAGACGTCCCTGGCTATGACCCCAGGTAATTGATAAAAGGCCTGTCTGTGTGCACGTGTGCAGGTGCGCTTGCCTCTTTGCGAGAGCGGGAGAGAGGGAGAGAGGAAGACGCCTTTGGGTCCCAATTTCTTCCCTGAAGTCAAAAAGCGGTTTTCCCCCGGGGGGATCTCTGTCCTTCTGAGCTACTCCTCCTCCTCTTGACTTTCCCTCTCCCGCCGTCACTTTTCCCTCCCATGTCTCTCGGCCTCCTCCCCCTCCCTCCTACTCCTGCCAGCTCCACTTCTGCTGTCCTTCTCCCCCCCCTCCTCCTTTCTCAATTAGTGTTTTGTGCTCCTTATTTTATTTCATTAGTTCTACACTTCTTTCCCTCCTCCAAGACTGGCCGGCTGATCCCTCTCTTTATTCTCTCTTCCCTGGCTCTCCTGGTGTCTCCTTCTCTCTCTCTGTTCTCTCTCCCCTGGCTCTCCTGGTGTCTCTTTCTTTCTCTCTGTTCTCTCTCTTTCTTCTGGCTCTCCTGGTCTCGTTCTCTCTCTCTCGCTATCGCTCTTTCTCTCTCTCTCTCACTCTCTCTCTCTCCCCCCCTCCCCTGGCTCTCCTGTTGTCTCTCTACCTCTGTTCTCCCCTCTCTCTCCCTCGGCCCAGCTCCAAGCCGTTGTCTCTCTCCCTCTGTTCTCCTCTCTCTCCCCTGGCTCTCCCGGTGTCTCTCTCCCCTCTCTCTCTCTCGCCCCCCTGCTCCCAGCCGGTGTCTCTCTCCCCTCTCTCTCTCTCTCGGCCCTCTGCTCTCAGCCGGTGTCTCTCTCCCCTCTCTCTCTCTCTCTCGACCCCCTGCTCTCAGCCGGTGTCTCTCTCCCCTCTCTCTCTCTCTCACGACCCCCTGCTCCCAGACGGTGTCTCTCTCCCCTCTCTCTCTCCCCCGGCCCCGCCCCCAGCCGTTGCCCGGCCGCGGCAGCCGTCTCTTTGATGTGCGGGTCCTAATCTGTGCTGTTCAGCGGTGTTGTGTTCACGCCCTGGCGCTACGTGTTGTCACCGCGGCTGGCAGCGGATAATGATCTCCCACTGCTTTTGTAATTGGCCAAATAAACACTTGACAACACTAGTTTTAAAAAAGACAAGTTATTTGGTTTTAATTAACATAGTCAGGGCCTGTAATGGCTTCATTAAAAATGCGTTATTTCAGCTGCGCGTTTGATTAAGTTGGATACGGGACATCTTTCAGGAGGGCTGTGTTTATTTTCTCTTTCTCTTTGCGCGAGCAGTACTGTCCCCCACCCCCCTCTTCTGTTATCAATGTGTTTTTTTCATTTGGATAAGGCAATCTGCATTTGCGACGCTCATTTCAAAGTTCCCCGTGAGTGTTAATGATGTGATGTGAGCCGCGAGGAGATGTGCCACCGCGTTGTGGCTATTAACCGAGGTGATATTATTAGCGCGTTATTATATTGTGAAATGTGATGACGACTTGTTTGAAATATAATATTTCATTATTGGAGGACATTATTACTGTTTTTCAATCCAAGAATTGACAGGTCTCCCTTCCATAAGTTCCGGGTTTTAAAGTTGGATTTGTGGTGGTAGAATCTTTAGTGACTGTAATTGTATTGTTGATTCGTTGTTGGTTATTCAGGCCGCGCACAAATGCTGGATTCAATTCAGATTTCTAAGCGCCTCAATTATGATGTATTTTTTATTATTTAACCGCGGCGATGGCTCGCAGGCTGTTCCGAGTTTACCCGGAATCTTTGCGAATCACGTTTTCTTTAATTAGTCGCCGAACAATTTCATAATTCAACAAGTAACGGAGTGATTTAATCCAAATGGGTTGATTGAAATGATATTGACTCAAGGTCAAAACAAACGGGGGGGGGGGGGGGGGGGGTAGGCGGGCGAGATTGTGTCTGTCTGGTGCGTGTGTGCGCGTGGCCGCGTGCAGAGGCCCACACAGAGAAGGAGATATGGCTTAGGCAGAGCAGGGGGAAAAACAACAGCTTTGTTTGTTGACAGATGCCTCCATGCTTATGGTCTGTTAATTGGATAACAATGTAAACAATCACCGATGGCACTCGTCTCCTGTGTCAGTGTGGCATCTTGTTTCCCTACTTTCATTTTCTTAGTCAGATGCTGCCTGACGTGCGCGCGCACACACACACGCACGCACGCACGCACGCACGCACGCACGCACGCACGCACGCACGCACGCACGCACGCACGCACGCACGCACACACACACACACACACACACACACACACACACACACACACACACACACACACACACACACACACACACACACACACACACACACACACACACACACACACACACACACACACCCTTTCGCCAACCACCACCCCCACCAACAACACCCTGCGCTATCCCCACCCACCCCCTTACCTCTCCCAATACCCAAGAGGGCAGCCCAGTTACAGGCATTCACACCAGATTTGACTTTTAGCTTACATGGATACATACACGCACATACGAACACGCACACACAATAAGAAAAAAAAACACTTGTGTGTCACATGTGCACACACACGCATGCACTCGTGCGCGCACACACACACACACACACACACCACATCCCGCTCCACCCCCAAAAGCCTAATTTACCCCTACCTGATGCTATGGTGTCATAACAGCCTTTCAGGTTCATTAACATGGCAGCCATTTGCAGTGCACCACTCCTGAGGTGGGAAAAAACAAGAGCCCAGCAGCTGTGTCGGTAGTTATCGCCGCGGCCGGGGCGGATTCCCGTCGCGGCCGACACACACACACACACACCTTACCTTGGTGTGTGCATGTGCGCATGCACATGCACACACCAAGGTAAGATGTGTGTACGCCGCGCACTGAAATCAACACACACCGTTTGACTCCCCATCTTGCGATCGAAGGATGCGGTGTGATGAGGCGGTTCACCCGACCGGGCTGCGTTAGGTTGAGGCGACACCCCCGCCCCGCCGACGGGCTCCTTAAGACCCCGCTGAGAAGTCAAAGAGCCTCAATGACACGTCGAAATGAGGACGCGCGGATGAAAGGGAAGGAGCCTACGGCGTCCGCGCGGGTGTGACATTAGCCCGCCCCTCCCGGGAGTCCCCGAGGTGACCCGGTGCACATATCGCTCTCTTCCCCCGTCCATCTTATCTAATGCCCGTTTAATCCGGTAATGGTGTTTATGTTTGGTCGTTTGTTGAATTTTATTGAGCTGAGGATCGTGTACGTCCATGTTTCTGCATACACAGTATTAGATTAGGTTTTAGATCGGCTCTGATTGGACTGATCTTGTGTAATCTGGTCTCGTCTAATTGATCCCCCCCCAAGGCGAGGGGGCCGCCCGCTGAAGCAGCAGAATACAGACACGGTCGTAGTGGCGGTGGGATTCGAGCAGGACATGTGCCTGGAGAATAATATACATGGGAAATATAAACAAATTCCGAAACGTTGGGAAAAAAAGCCACTGAGACAATGTGAGCCCGAGTCATACGGAGAAAAACCAAAGCGGTGTTTTTAAAAGCTGAAACTGGCCCTTCTCTTCCTTATCTATGTGAGAAATCGGAATATGTCAGTCAATCCCGACACTTGACTCTAGAGCCCAGAGTCTGACTCCAACCTCGTCCAACATCTTGATAAGCCATTATTGCGTTTGTCTGATCCGCAGCCGTTCACACACGGATCTGTGTCCACGCGCGGTCATCTGCTACCACTCTTACACACGTTGATCTGAACGTGTGCTCATGATTTCACCTCATGGAATCAACAACTTAGGTCCATATCTACGCATACATGTGGCTGATCGCTTCATTCTCTTCAATGTACACAAACAGGCCAGCAGGGCTATGATGAGCAGGGCTATAATAACACTGTGTCTTTATTGACGGCAATATTATAAAAGTGGTCATGCCCTGTTTAGCCATTTGGTTTTGGACATTTTGAAGTAGTCTTTAAGACCAACTAGTAGTTCATCTCATGCCCTGTAGGTGGCTAAAGGTTGCTGAAAGGATAAAGAACGATCATCACTTTAAATCGGTGGGAAAATTAGGATTTTAAATCTCGTAATATAAAGCAAATTTTCTTCGTGCGGTTAGAATCCTAGTGCCTGGTTCATTGTTTTATAATAACAATAATCTCCACAACGATGCGGGCGTCACTTAGCCGAGTGTTCCTTGACCTTGCACTATGACAGCTCCGGACCTTAAGGGCGCCGCGGCCGTCGTCAACAGGCGTCGCCGCTTAGTGGCGTACAACAGGATAGCCCTCCCCACCGAGCCCCGCCCCCCCGCGCCCTCTGACCCCCGGAGCACAGGTAGGGCTGCAGGGGGGGCACGCCGGTCGCCTCCCCCAGCCAGGGGTTAGAGTGGGAGCCCTGATCAGGGGGGGGGGGGGGGGAAGGGGAGGCGCGGGGGGGACTAGATAAGCCCTGGACACCTCTCCGTGTCACAGCGCCTCGCGGTCACAGAGTCCCTTTCAGCCCAGGTGTTAGACCGGTCCTATGTAACACGACCCCTCGAGCGATTAGCTCACATAAGCTAGGGGGGGTCCTCGGGCTGGGTGGGAGGGGGGGGCCTGTGTGTGTGTGTGTGTGTGTGTGTGTGTGTGTGTGTGTGTGTGTGTGTGTCACAACGTGTGTGTGTGTCACAGTGTGTGTGTCAAGGACGGTGTTAATGTGAGTTTGTGTGCCCTTATGAGAGTGACCGAGTGTGTGTGTGTGTGTGTGTGTGTGTGTGTGTGTGTGTGTGTGTGTGTGTGTGTGTGTGTGTGTGTGTGTGTGTGTGTGTGTGTGTGTGTCTGAGTTTGTGTGTGTGCTTATGAGAGTGGCCGGGTGTGTGTGTGTGTGAGTGTGAGTTTGTGTGTGTGCTTATGAGAGTGGCCGGGTGTGTGTGAGTCTATTCCCTTAAAAGGAGAAGGTTAAGTCTTTCACATCGAGGTGTCTAACACGATCAGCGTCGTCGTGGGTGGTTATTACTGGCGTACGAGTCGTGACAGGACCAGCGAAACATCTCTCTGGGGCCATCGTAGGCTTCCCAACTGTTTGACCTCGCTGATGAAAAACGGAGGGAAATCGGTGGTTATCAGCTAGAACACACACACACACACACACACACACACACACACACACACACACACACACACACACACACACACACACACACACACACACACACACACACACACACACAGGATATAAATATACACAGGAATATACACAGGAATACACACACACACACACACACAGACAGGAATATACACACACACACACAGGAATATATACACACACACACACACACACACAGGAATATACACACACACACACACACACACACAGGAATATACACACAAGCACACACACATACACACACACACGTGTTTGTAAGTTTCCCCACTCCCCAGCGGGGGGGTTTGAGAGCCCGTCTCACACGGGGCCGTCTCGTGAACCGCTCTGTGGTGAACTCTGGACGGCAGCCCTTCCTAAGGAAAACAAGCGGCCCATATCTCATACAGAACCACAGCGCCGCCCGCTCACCAGCCCCCCCCCGTCTCCCCCCTGTCCCCCAGCCCGCCGTTTAAACACCATGTTGGAATAATATTAAACACACACACATGCACACGTTGGATCTCGCGCGGCGCTGCTGTCCTGATGGCTGGGTGGCAGGGCAAACACTGTGAGATATTCACTCGGGCTTTGCTTAAACCCAAACCCACAGTGTCTGTACACAAGGAACTGGACCGCTCGTTTGTTGAAGATGCTTGTATTGACCCATTTCTTCTCTCTCTCGCTCTCTCTCGTTCTCGCTCACTCTCTCACTCTCACTCTTACAAACTCTGTCTCTCGCCCTTTCTCTCTCTCTTTCTCACTCTCGCTCTGTCTCTCACTCTCTCGCCATATCACTCCCGCTCTCTTTTACTTTATCCCTCTCTCTCTCTCTCTCTCTCTCTCTCTCCTCTCTCTCTCTCTCTCTCTCTACCTCTCTACCTCTCTCCCTCTCTTTCTCCCTCTCTAGATCACCCAGCTGGACCCAGGGTCCACCCTGCTGGATGCGAAGCTGTTCCCCCAGGAGACCCTGTTCCTGGAGGCCCGAGAATAGGGCCGAGGCCCGTTGGGGCCGAGGGGGACTGACTGACAGACTGGCTGGACCCATTCGTCACCGAGCATGGGCCTCCAGTCTGGGACTACACAGACATACAGACGCACAAACATACGCGCACACACACAGAGGGACACACACATGCACGCACAAAAAACACACACACAAAAGAGACCGACCTCTCAGAACAGACAAACCTAACACACACACATGAAGCAACCTCCTCTGCTCTCGGTCTGATCGTGCTACATGAATGCATAGTGTACACGTATTGCACAGAGAAGCAAAGACACTATCACAAGCACACAGCCAAACACTCATACCTCCCAAACACTCTCTCTCTCTCTCTCTCTCTCTCTCTCTCTCTCTCTCTCTCTCTCTCTCTCTCTCTCTCTCTCTCTCTCTCTCTCTCTCTCTCTCTCTCTCTCTCTCTCTCTCTCTCTCTCTCTCTCTCTCTCTCTCTCTCTCTCTCTCTCTCTCTTCCCCCCCCTTCCCCCCTCCCAACAGACTGTGCAGAGTCACGGTTTGGTCCCACAACGCAGTATGAAAAAAAAGGAGACTTCAGTAGACATTGTCCCATTAAAAAAGAAAAGAAAAAAAGAAAAAAAAAGATAATAATAATAATAAACAAAAAAAAAAGAATGGACTTGGACCTCCTCCCCCACATCAAGAACAACAAGGCTGCTTTTTTAGAACATGGGTTTTTGTGTTTGAATAAAGAAATGCTAAAAAAAAATGAAATAAAATAACAGCAAGAAGAGACCGCTACCTGGATAAGGCTGGCCTCTCATTTCTACCTGTCCAACCTCCCGCCTCTTTTGCTCTGAGCCTACCGTAGTGACCCCCCCCCCCCCCCCACTCATTCCATCCAATCATCTGCACCCTTCTCCTGTATCCTCTGGTTTAGCCTCCATTCCATTAGCCAATCAACTGCTTCGTTGTTCAACTTCTTTATTATTTTTCTTTTTTGTTTGATGCTGTATTAGTTTTAGTTTGATACACATTATATAAAATCTATATGAACATGGATCAGTCTCCGCCAATAATTTGTCACAAACACGTAGGGGTGTTCGTACGATTTTGCTTGCTTTTGTATTCTTGGGGTTCATTTCATTAATATTAAAGATTAAAATCTCCTCTGTATCAATGGAGATCATGAAGCCGTCCTATGGCGAAGAGTACATCCACAAATGAACCATGGTTCTATAGTAGGATTCCCATCAGTACTGCCTCTCTGATTCCATCAAACCTTAATATTTTCCAAGACATGACGTGGAAGTCGCCCGATTCTTGATGGTTTCTGAATCATAAACCAAATAAGCTTTTCTGGTTGGCGGAAAAAGAAAAAAGATTTAATTTCTCTGTCCAAACACTGGTGTTTGCTTTAAAAATAAATAAATCATAAAACTCAACAGGACAAAGCTGGCAGCAATCAGTTGACGCATAATACAACGTATTTAATTTTTAGTCAAATAATAACTTCTGTTGAATTAATAATAACAGCGATGACAACATGGTAGCATGTATGGAGGTTGTTTCCACTTCGTTATCCAGCTCACAGACAGTATTCTGGCCAATATAAAGTGGACCACAAGATGTCGGATACATTATGCTGCCTTTTGTATTTTATTTCTATCATATTACAACCATCCACAACAACCCCTCCTTTTTTTAAACGCAACTATTTACCTTGCATACTTTCCCCCCCCTTCTCCCTCGCCACCCCCATGTCCCTGGATGGTGGTATCAGCTCTTCGCCTCCATCACCGCCGCAGCTAATTTCTTCGCCTCGGTGACGGGAGGATCACGCGGGCTTAACCCTCCATCTGCAGAGTTGAAGAACCCCAGCGGACCCAGAACCCGCAGGAAGAGCAGGCGTCTGCCTCATTAATAAGCAGACAGGCAGGCAGAAGACGGGGCCCCGGATTACACTGAGCCCTGCCTTTTGCAACGGGACCAGAATAGAGCATCGCTCGGGTTCAGATCAGACGTTCAACCGCATGTGTGGTGTTTTCACACCTAATGAGTCTGGGAGAGGGGGGAAGCGCTAGGAGGCTAATAGCTTAGTTTGCTGATGGGAAAGTATGCTTGGATTGTCATTTATTTATTTTTTTTATCGATGAACAGCTTGAGTTGTGGATGTTTTTTTATTAATCTTTTTTCTTCACCAAGTTTATGAGCTCCCAGCACGGTGCTGACATCGAGCCAGAGAAATGTACCAACACTCACCAGACATTATTTTACATGAACACACACGGTGAACACAGAGCCACGTGACTTAGTGACTCAATCCCAGGATTGATTGACCTGAAATCGGAGCTGATGGCTGAAGGTGTTGATACTGGAGCTGACTGGGGATTGCGCAATTGTCTCTGAAACCAAAAACGGTTAAATTGAGAAATAGGCTTTGTTTTATTTTTTTTCCGTTTCTTCAGAGTTGCATTATACTGTTGTATGAAATCCATAGCTGTGTAGCAATTTAGATTTTATTTTTTATTATCTTTCAATGAACTTTACTACTTCACCAATCATTAATCTCGCCATAACCCGACGGATTAACGCAGTTGGCGTCCCTCCTCTCCTGAATGTTTCATTTTCAGTTGATGTACATTTAATGATGGCCCGGGTTGTCTATAACCAAACAGACACGTCTGTTCATCACATTTTTTGTTGCTGTGTTAACTGTGCCAACGTACCAAAACCAACCAAAATATATAAAATATCGGCCTACGCAATCTCCTTAAAAATCTCTTGTTAAATGTCCTCATGAGGACATACATTGTTAAATATCAATAGTGGGCCTGTTTGCACAAACTTATAATTTTTTTCACAATAATGAATGTCTAGATTATTATAAGGCCTTATAAATAAACTATTCTTCCTTTATTTGAATTTAATTTAAAAAATGGCATTTTACTAAATCTAGGCTACAGTTATAGCCTAATCATAACTGTTAAATTAAGGTAATAAAGGCTAATGAACATTATAGGCTTACCATTCAGTTGAAAATAAATGACAATAGGCCTACATGTAAAACACGTTAGGCCTACACAGAGGCAGAGCTTGAAAGATGCAAGTCCTACGAGTGCTGGTAGGCCTTATTTGTAGGGGACACTGGAGTTGCAACTCTTACATTTCTCTCTCAGTTACTCGGAGAATGTTTGGGCGATGCTTTGTAAGATGGCCTACATGTGACGCATCGTTCACAATATTAATTTGAATCGAAGACGTCAGATGTTGCAACACGATCAAGGGACGGTATGTTAAAAAAAAACCATTACATTTCACTACATAAATGTAGCTTTTGTCTGCATGAGCATAGCGTTCTGTATTGTTTGATAATAATCTTACAGTATTCTTTATTTATGTATTAATTTTTTGGTATTATTTATTAATTTAGTAATATTTCTAAAATTACAGTGCAGTGGTTCACATTTCTTCGGTTAAGCCTGGTGGCCCTCGAGAGGCTTGTGGAGGCCTTATCGCGAAAGTGGGGCTCCTCTTTAGAAAGCAAGTGAACCCGTCAGCAGCCATAAGGTCTCACTCCACTTCTGGGGAAAGTTGCAGTTGTAGTAGGAGACTAGCTGAAAGCCAAACCTCCTAACCTGAAATAAAATGAACTAAAACGTAAACACTAAATATCGTCTATCTCTAACTATTCCTCCCTTACCCTCCCTCCTACCCCTTTCTGACCTCCCTAGGACTGAAGACATAGTTTAAGTCAGCTGCCTCTTTCCAGTACTCTCTGATTCTCCTCTCTTGGTCTTCTGAGAACACTTTTCTGGCGGTAGGCCTACATTATTCGCCTATGAGTTTTTAATCATCTACCTTGATCAATCCCCATAGTTATCTTCAATACTGTAGGTATTCATTCTACCAAGGAAAATATATCTACGCCTCCTCAGCGGATATTTCGGGTGACACGCTGTGAGTGACCTTTCAGAGGGCAGATGAAAATCTCTCCGTGCGTAATGGCGCACGCATGAATCGTGGGAGACAGCAACCGTTCCGCTGCGGTTTCTCTCGCGAGAAATGAGAGCGTCGTCCGCTCATCGACGCACACTCGTGCAGGGGATCGATATGACGAGGCGTATAATGTAGGCTAATAGAGAAACACTGCTATATTTCCGAATCATGCATGCTATACTCGGAATGCTTTTAAATCAAAAAAAATAAATTGACACAGTATAGGCAGCAACCTCCAAACATGTCAGAAGAAGAATCTCATCATATTTCAGAAGAAGAATGTCATCCAGAGCAGAGCAAATACCTGGCAATTTGTCGGCTTAATTGTTCAAGTGGATGGATTCATCAGCCTGTGTTAGTGTCAGAGAAACAGCCTCCAGCCCGCACGCTCTGGTGGGAGTTGTCCTACAACCAGTGCATCCAGGCAGGAGACAGGTGCATCGTGGCACGCCTGTCAAACTTTGTGCTTTGTCTTAATGTCAGTGGGAACGTGACAGAGAGATACGCACACACATGTCACTTGGTGTGAGAATACAGTTTCAACCCGCAGACGTTTTTCCTGTGAAAAATATGTCAGGGCACGTTTCTCTGTGTGACGGTAACACAGTCGGAAGTGCCTTTTGGTTAAAATGATATTTTCCTCTTTACCTGACCTAACATGTCATTAGCACTCTGTTGATCGGTTTCCCTGCTGGCTCCCTGGGTGATGACTCCTGTGATCGTAACCCGGTGTGACAGCGTGTAAGTCACACAGCCTAATAGGACCCACGATAAACCAACAGATTTGTTTAGGAAAGCGCATATTGTCAGGCTTTTGAAAGGTCGACAACATTATCTAAATAAGGATTCTGCAGACTTGATTTGTGTCATCCCGTGTCGGACCATCTGACCTTTGACCTGCCATAACCCGCCAGATCGAGTTAACGCGGAAGTCATAATTGGATGACAGGACTCAACCCGTCTGTGATCATCTCACAGTTATGACGTTTAAATCACAGAGAGTTCTTGAAGGCTTATAGGGCTGCTCTCACTTTGGTTGGACGTCTCAATCTCTGACTTAATGCAAGGCCTGTGGCCGACGTAGCTCGGACATCCCGCTTCAATGTCCCTCATGGGGAGAGGAGAAAGGCAGTGTGTGTGTGTGTGTGTGTGTGTGTGTGTGTGTGTGTGTGTGTGTGTGTGTGTGTGTGTGTGTGTGTGTGTGTGTGTGTGTGTGTGTGTGTGTGTGTGTGTGTGTGTGTGTGTGTGTGTGATAATGAGTTTATTCTGCGGTCTCCCCCGTCACTTATTCAGCGGTGGCAACATCAGGTTGCTGTCTTGATTCTCCGGTGACAATGGAGAGCAGAGGCCCGCGGTGTTTAACCAGCTCCGCCGAGGTCAGGAATGCAACCCTTTGGTGAAGGGAACTAAATTCTTGACACAAGCGATTCCCCCCCACTCAACCCCATCCCCCACCCCCAGAGCTTTGAAGTGGGCCAATGCGGGCCTACAGGGGCCAAGCCGAAGAGCATTGTGACTGGATCCCAGACTGGCCTAACCTGGAGGGGTCACTTAAAGTTTACTTTCTCAGAGACGCGGCCGTGGCACTCAATGACGGAGCCTGGAGAAAGACAATCTGAGGCTTAAACTGTTTGATATGGGTGCTGTTCACCCTCCCAACCGTTTCACTCAGTGCTTTGCGTTTTTGGCGCACCATCTTGGTTGTTTTATGTAAGGTATATAGAGGCATTGCACACACATTTTTCTAATTTGACAAAGTAGACATCAGAAATACACTGTAGGCCGTTTGTAGCTGTTAGCCAATCAGGGCTGGGTGGTTTCTGCAACATTTGTTGGATGGATTGTGCAGGCAGGGCCGTAGCACCAAATCCTGGGCCCCTATACTATAGGTACTAATGGGCCCCCCTGCGCTAAGTTGTTGACGGGGGGGGGGGGGGGGGTATGGGACGATTGTTGACGGAGGGGGGGGGGGGGGGGGGGGGGGGAGTGGGGGGGAGACGTGGCCGATAAGTAATTTTTTTTTTTTTTTTTTTTTTTTTTTTTTTCATGGGCCCCCCCTCTGCCTTGGGCCCCCCCACAACTGTCCCCTTTGTCCCCGCAGTCCGTCGGCCCTGTGTGCAGGGTCATAATTCTGGGTTGTTTTGGGTAATGTACACACACTGTTGGGTTGCTCATGTTGGGTCACATTGGTTCTAAGGTGTTCATTCGCAGCAGCTGGTTGTGTTACTTTGACCCAGGTTCGTTATTTTTCCCGCCATCCATTTCCGCCTTCCATTGTCTAACTTTCTGGACGTGAACATCGCCTAAACTCCTTTAATCATGTTCTTTCGGTCAAAACCATGTGGCCTTTTGCTATATCTGTTAGTGTTTCGGGAACACAAATTCTTAACGTATGGGACTTTTTTTCCTTATTTTTTTAGCGATCTGATTGACTGAGGTTTTCCAGCATTCTGATTGGTTGGGGTTTTCGGGTGACCTGATTGGCTGGGGTTTTCGAATAAACTGATTGGCTTTGGTTTTCCAGCAATCTGATTGGCTGGGGTTTTCCGGGGATCTGATTGGCTTGGGTTTTCGAGTTAGCTGATTGGCTGGAGTTTTCAAGATGTCTGATTGCCTTGGGTTTTAGAGCGATCTGATTGGCTGAGGTTTTCGAGTAATCCACCTGGCCAGGGTTTCTGAGCGATATGACTGGCGGTGGTTTACAAGCGCACACTGTTTCGATCTCTGCAGTACATGAATCTTCATTTACATAATACAATTAGTGGTATGGGAGAGTTAAGTGTTATCCGCGCTGAGCACGGTGTTGTTTGAAGTTAACTAGCTCATTTGCTAGATACTAGTGCCATGGATCTTCCTCTAAAACTAGCTTGCCATAGACTCGGGATGGAAAATGTTTCCAAGCTGTATCTTTTCCTATTGTCATCAGTTTAGTTCCTTCAGTTTAGAGACTATTTATTCAACTATGAGATGAACATAACCCCAATCGGGTGGTTAGTTGATTATCTAGTATAGAGGGCAAAGGCAACTAAGATAGCCTTCATGTTTTTACATAACAAACACAATCAAATGTGATTTTAATTTAGGTATGTAACTGAGTTTGTGTCTGAACCTGTTTTGTGAGAGAGTATTGAACTAAATGAGGGCCTGACTCCAGGCAAGTACATTTTTATTGAGACATAACGTTGAACTGTTTCTATTAAGGGACAGAAATGATCGTGGAGCCTTTAACAAGCAAAATGAACTGTGTTACAGTTCGGGGGTTTAAACATATTTAAGTAAGCCTCATCAATTGATACCATAACACCTTCCCCAAATTTAGAATTGGCTAGTTAATTAAAGAATAATTTAATAGGGAGCAAAAGCATTTCTTTCTATGGGCTGGGTGAGTTTATGTGAATTTATGGACTATAATCCTTTTCTATTTACATTCCTGTAGGCTGTCATTATCTAAGTGAGCAGGTTTAACTTATTTTTCTAAGTTCTTCTACCTTGTTTCAGACCACATCGAAACAAACTCTTTATGGAGGCTGTCGATGTTTGTTTCAAGGCTGTCTTTGTGTTTGACATCCACCAGCAGTGCCTCCCCCACCTGTGAGTTTCTCCAGTGTTCTGCGTATCATGTTAATGGTCATGAGTCCTCATCTGCGAACAGTTGCTTTGGCCCACACTTAGGCTGTGTGTACAAAACGTTTGGGACAAATGTTGAAGAAATGTTTGTTATTTTTTAACGTAATGATATGCTATAATGTTTGTTGTTTTGAGGCTTTAAGGAGCTGTTCTAAAAACTGGTGTTGTTAATCAACCGCCCCTCTAATTTGCACCAGGGATGTTAATATGTATTCGTCCCATTAGTGACTCAGTGGTGGGGTGAATGTTGGGCTATTTTTTAGCCCAGAGGTTTTGAAGTGTAACAAACTGTTGGTTGGCGGCAGCGGCATGCAGAGTCTATGCGAGCTGGTTTAATCGTTCCCTTAGTGATCTAGACAAACGAATACAAATAATTACGATATATTTGTGTTGAAAAAAATTGATATGTAGGCCTATATCTACTTTTTCCATAAGCATAACATGTTACTTCTTTAATTCATAAAAAATAACAAAAAGGAAATCACATAGTTGGCTTGTAATTAATATAAGCTCAATTTTAATTCCAACATGCTTTGGTTTTCTCGCAAAATATTAACATCGAACAATTTAACTCAACCTTAAATATCAAAGCCCGGGGACGAATAAACATTGAGCATATATTTAGTCTTTTTTCCGAACTAATTTATTTATAACGACGTGCAGCGCCTCATAGGTCGTCCTTCTATTAAAAA